>NW_027366933.1:0-64055 GCF_046119375.1 Phyllobates terribilis
AAAAGAGATGAGACAAGGGAAAACCTCCTCTGTTGAGGCGGATCGGCCTCCAATCACCTCTCTCCACCGACTCCATAATGAGATGGATAGGTCTCTCCAATATCCATACACAGAATAAAGATATACAGGGAGATCGAGTCTCCTTGCCTAATCCCATGGGTAGGGGTGAAATGCTCAGTAACCTCCCCATTCCACAGAACCTGAAAATGAGGAGACCGAACACAAGTCTCAATCCAACTAACCCATCACGAAGGAAGGTTAGAAGTCCTAATAGTGTCAACCATGAAGTCCAACTAAGCCGATCGTAAGCTTTCTCCAAATCCAACTTGAGGAACATCCAACTCTCTCTTCCCTGACGACGAGACATAGAGTGGACAATTTCTTGTGCCACAATGATGTTATCCGAAATGAGATCGCCCGGGCGGAAGCTACCTTGGAAGGGCCCGATAAGAGTCTCCAAATACGGTTGAATTCTCCTCATGAGCACCTTCGTAAGGACCTTGTAGGTCACATTACAGAGACTAATGGGCCTAAACTGCTCAATCTTAGAGGGGTTCTGAACTTTGGGGATGAGTGCAATGAGAGTATCATTCACCCCTTAGGAAGAATTCCCCTCTCAAAGAAATCCATAGAAAGAGCAATAACTGACTCCCTAACAACCAGCCAAACCTCCTGAAAGAAAAGAGGTTGGTAGCCACTAAGACCCGGGCTTTAAGGGCCTTCATGACCAAATAGCGTCCCTGATTTCCGGGCCCAGAACCTGCGTACTAAGAGCCTCAAGAGCCTGCGAATCAAGAGAGGAAATACCATTGGGCAAATGTTGCAAAGAGATAGTCTACTAATCCTGATACAGAGTTTTTAAAAAACTTATCATGAGCCCCAAGCTCCTCACTGTCCTCAATCCACACATCCGAATAGACCTCAAGCTTGCCGACTCTGTTTCTATTTCTCCTAACCAAAGTAGAGGTACGGAAGAAGCTCGTATTACGGTCCCCGAGCTTAAGCCATTCCTCTCTCGACTTCTGCCTCCACAAGATATCCTCTTGATCAAGAGCCTAAGCAAGGCTCTGCTTCACACCAAGCTCAGTTGGCCCTGAATAGACAAAAGACGAGCAATGAGATCCGAATTCCTCACCTGAATCGACCCAAACACCGTCTTATTCCAGACTTTAAGATCTTTGCAAAGAAACGAGAGGGCATTAGTAGTGTCAAGAAAGCGTCTCCACTTGCTTTGGATGACCTCCTTAAACTCCCCGTGTCTAGTTCATGCCGCTTCAAAGAGGAAGGGACGTCTTCTTCGGTTGAGACCCACATTCGGCCTCATTTTGACAAGAAAAGGGTTGTGATCAGAAGCAAGGGTGGTGAGGTGGTTAACAGAGGCATCATGCCAGAACAATCTCCCATGTTGATTAACAAGAGCCCTATCGAGGTGCTTGGCAACACGAGACTCCACATCAGACCCACGAGACAACGTAAAGGCTAACCCTTGGAACCCCAAGTCCACCAACCCCACTCTATTGATCAGCTGAATGAACGAATCGGAATCGGGACGAAGACCGCCCGTTCCTCCACTCCTCTCATGGGTGTGCACAATCACATTGAAATCACCCCCGATCAAGCAAGGCGCCGTGATGTTGGATAGCTCCGCCTCTAACTCCCTCCAAAACTGCACTCTTCGAGCCACCATAGGCGGACCATAGATAGCAACAATGTGGCTCATATGATTGCCATCCCCGAAGCTAGCGTGAATGAAGGAATTGGTGTTCTTGATGACATGAAGCTGAACATGACCCGGCCTCCAGAAGAGCCATAAACCCCCGACAAAGCCTTCGGCCTCTACCCTGAAACAGTTAAAGTTTCTGACTTTAGCACAAGATCTATCCGCTTGTAACCCCGAAATTTTAGTTTCGAAAAAAGCAAGGATATCACAATTATAGTTATTACGAATATAGCGAAACACTCTATGAAAATTCTCACTAAGAGCTCCTCTACAATTCCAAAAGACTATTTTTCATGGCAAGAGAAGTTAAAGACCCGGAAAAAAGGATGCAAAAACGTGGAAATTAAACTCCCTGTTTAGAGGACGAAGTCCCCGCCACGTTAGCTGCCACTCCGGGCTGACCCCCATTCGCCAGAGAGGTCTCACCGTCGATCCCGGCAGTCTCATCCTCGTTCCAGAACTTCCTCTTGAGGGCCTCTTGAGAAGGATCATTGGAAAAATTTGCGACATCATCCGGATTGGGCGCTGTTTGCTGGGCCTTGTCCGTCTGGGCACTAAGAGAGTTTGAAGCCTCCGTCGGTTGGGCCTCCTGCTCACATCCCAACACCAATTATTTATTAATCATGGACATTGGAAGGGCCCACCCCCTCTTTTCCTGAGTCTTCCGAAATTACCACTGCCTCATGCCCATATTTTTTGATTTTCCTCTTTAGCCTTCTTTTCTTATTTTTCTCAGCATTTGGGTTGGTTTCTCCCACTTAGGCCGGCCCATTACTAGCAGGATTAGGAGCCTAACCTACCTCACTATTATCAGCCGCCACTTTCTTGCTTTTTTCCTTCCTCCTTAAACGCTTTGCCTTAGCCTTGGACACCTCACCATCTATTTTGGCCTTTTCCTTGTAATCCCTAGGAGAAACATTCCTTTCTTTAAAAATAAAGTTCTCCTTTTTTGCAAAATTAGAAGCTTCCATCTCTGATTCTTCAGAGCTAGATTTGTCATCATCTGGGTAGTGACCAAGGGCAACATAGGAATTGGACTTGTCCTTGTGCGAATGTCTGCCTCCCACTCTCTCACTACTTCGTCCAGCTGGCACCTTCAACACAGGTTCTTCAACAGATAATCGGAGAGCTGCCTCCCGATGGGCCTTCCAACTCGGGGCACGACGACGGACCGGTCCGTCCATCCATTCTTCATGTCTAGCACCTCCATTCGTTTGGATTCCCGTCGGAACAGCCACTGCTCCATCACCAGGAAGTTCACCACTGCCGAACTTTTCCCCTCCGGGCTGAGCTTTTCCTTGTTTTGATTGAGTGTTCTCCGATTGAAACGAGCATGAATTCTTCAAATGATCAAACCTGCTACAATTATAGCAAATAGTCGGTAGACCCTCATATTCTATAAGAAAACGTTCATTCATTAATAATAATCAAGCCTTCAAAGGCTTCTCCAAATTAATCATAACACAAATCCTAGCAAACGCTTCTGATTTGCAAGGGTAGTCTTTGTATCGACACAGATAGGATCTCCGATTCCTTCCACAAACGCTTCTGGTAGAAAGCAATTGGGATGTCTAAAACCTGAATCCAAGTCAGCGTTGAGTCAAGCGGCTGAAAGGGGTGGTTGTGGAAGAACCACCGTATGTTGGGTGTCCGGCACGAAGTCCGGCAAGAGCGTTGAAAGGAAGTCTGATTCCATAGAGAGAGTTTCAAGTTGGATATCAATTTATGATCTCACACATTTAGGAAAGAGGATAGACAAAGGGATGCAAATAGCTTGGAAGATCTCTTGGATGGAACTCCGACTTCAAGTCCTATGGATGTTAATGAGAAAGTAATTGATGTTCCTATCGTCACTAAATCTTCAAGGTGGCATCCGGTTCCAGAAAAGAGACTTAAGTTGTCATCTTCCAGGGAGCAAGTTTCCATACTACTGATCAAAGGAGAGCTTGGGAAAAGGAAACACATTGGCTCTAATATTGATGATTTCTTAATCGATACTAAGAAGGAAAAAAACTCTTCACTATGTGCTAATTCCAAAGTTTCAATAGCGGGTTCCGGCATGATGCCAACCTACAAAAAACAATGAAAATATTAAGTTGAAATTGTCGAGGAATGGACAATACCCCAAAAGTTCATATTACCCGGAATTGGACCTGGAATTTGGTCCTAAATTTGGTATTTTTTAATGGAAACAATTATTAGCTAGAGAGATTTGGAATCAGTTATGTCTAAATATGGCTTCACTTCTGGAATTTGTCTGGGAAGTAATGGACGTGCAAGTGAATGGGCCTTTAGTGGCAAGATGCCACTATTTCTCTTTGTTTGATCGCCATAATTTTGTTGAAGTTTGTGAGGCCAGGTCCAATAATAAATGGGCCGCTGCTGGAGTATATGGATGCCCCAAAAGACATAGGAAAACTTTGACCTGGGACCTGTTACGCAGCTATCAATTTGCCACTTCTTATTTTCGGTGACCTCGACTAGATACTGTTGCAACCGGAAAAGGAAGGAGGCGCGCTGCAAGTTGATCTCTGCAAACTTGCTAACTTGGGGCTTAGAGAAAGCCCTTTTACATGGTAGCGGGGAGTGATTAGGAAAAGACTTGACCGATCATACGGTTGCCAGATCGGTTTAATCCTTTTCCTCAATTTGAAGTGTCTCATCGGCCATGCATTAACTTTTACCACTCAGCTATAGTTCTGAATACTAAGGCTGCTAATATTCATCTTAGGAAGCGACCTTTTCACTTTGAAACTCTGGTTGGACAGCTCGGAATACAAATGCGTTATTGAATTCTCATGGACTAAACTTGCTGATTCATTATAGGAAAAGATTGAGCGGTGTGGGGAGGGTCTTGGCGCGTGAGCTAAGGAGACCTTTTGGAAGAGGAAAAATCGTTCTAAAATAATTGGAGGAAGATATTGTGGATATCTTACGAGCGAGCGTCTGGGCAAACAATTAACCACACTAAAACTGAGATATCTTTTGGCAAAGATGTAGAGCCTACTTGTTGAAAGGATATTGTGGATACCTTACAAGTTTCAAAAATCGTGCATCACACCAAATATCTCAGACTGCCCACATTCATTGGAAAATCAAAGAAATTAGTTTTTGCATGCCTTAACTAATGAATCTGGAAGAAGATTGATGACTTACATGGAAATCTACTCTTGAAAGGCTAGGAAGGAAGTACTCATAAAGTCGGTCCTTCAAAGCATTCATTGCTACATTATGGGAGTTCATAAAATTCCATATGGGCTAACAGAAGAAATTCATGGCGTGTTGGCAAAGTTTTGATGAGGATCAAAAGATTTACACTAATCCATACACTGGAAGAGATGGGAACATCTTTGTTGCCTAAACGACTTGGTGGTCTTGGATTCAGAAACTTACAAACTTTTAATCAAGCAATTTTGGCAAAGCAAGGATGTCGCCTCCTTCAACAACATGAGAATCTCACAATAAGGTGCTCAAAGGAAAGTACTTCTTCAATTATGATCTTATCGAGGCACATATTGGACATACAACAAGCTATTTGTAGAGAAGCATTGCTTCGACACTGCCTTTATTGCGAGAAGGGTTGGCCTAGTGGATTGGCTCCGGTCAAGAGGCATGCATCTATTTGACATGGGTCCCAAATGGGCAACAATTTGACTATTCCTACACTACTTAACACACTTCCTTTCAGTTATAAAATTCACAACCATCTCTCTCTAGATAGGCATTCCTGGGATATGAATCGTCTTTATTATGATTTTGCTCTAGCGAATTGCCTGGCAGTTTAAAGCATTCCATTGATTGATTTGTCATGTCCATACATGATGTTGTGGTAGCCTAATCGCAATGGTTGTTTTAGTGTCATGTCCTCTTATTGATTAGGTACTTATAAGCATACAGATGAATGGGAAGAATGACTTTGCAACACATATATGGATATTTGGAGGCTAATTTGGAGAGTGAAGTTGCCTTTCAAAATTCAGAACTTTGCGTTGAGAATTTGCTCAAACGTCCTAGAAATAAAGAAAAACATGTAAAACAAATATATCGTCGATGACCCTGTTGGACCGGAATAGTAATTAGGCCCAAAAGCCCAACTTAGGTGTAGCCCAGGCCTTCTATGTCATATGATTAGTATAAATAGAGATTGAGGATTAGGTTAAAAAGGGGATTAGGGGGTTGGACGGCGTGGATTAGCCAATTGGCTCTGCTGAATCGACCTCGCCGGAAGTAGTCTCGCCATCACCTCCTCGAGCCCGCCTTATGGAGTTCGGCCCTCTCGAGTCCGTTATCCCTTCACTTGACCGGCAACTGTTCTCGTCGACCTCGTCGGAAGCGGTTCTCGGGTTTCCTCCCTCTCGGTCGACGCGTAGACCTTCACCGGAAACAGGGGCCGAGGTCCTCGCCTGAAGCCAAACGATTCCTCGACCAGAAACGTAGGAGCAAGTCCGACGAGGTCTGTCCGCTTTCTCCACCTCGACGAGGCTCTCGAACCACTGGAGCACATGGCCATGTTCTCAGGCCAGTCCCGTCCGCTTCCTACTCCTCAGCGGCGTACTCACTCTACTCCTCGGCGAAGACTGTCTCGACTCATCGACGAAGAAGACAAGGTGGGCATGTTTCTTATCATTTGGGCCGTAGAGAGGAGCAGCCCGTGTGGATAAGAAGACAAGGTGGGCCTGCTTCCTAGTTGGGTTGTGCATCTCCCTGGTCCACCTCCTATCATCGATCAGCAGTGCAATACAAGGGACGAGCTCCACCATTCTGGCCCTGATTACAATGTGGGTCGGTTTGTACCTCTGGGCCGAGCAACAGGGAGGAAATAATTGGGCTGTTCAACATATTAATCTCAGCTACTCCTCGTCGAGCATCACAGGAGGAAATGCCGAGTTTCCTTATGCGGCCCCGTCTCGTCTGGGCCGGATTAGGCCTAAACTATTAAATCGCAGTCACAAGTACACTCACCTCTTAAGCAAGGTAAGTCCACTATAATCATCCTAATTAAGCATGATTAAATATTAAACCTCCATCCGAGTGTATTAATTGATTAGTCATGGGCAAACCTTGACGTATTCATACCGCACGTATCGTATTCACGGTACTTATTAGCGGGTAAAATATACCGGGAGGGACGTATTCATCCTCTCCCAAGGGGGAGTCATCCGATGAAACGAGACATAGATATTTGTAATCTTGATACTCGATTAGTCAATTATATTATATATATGCATATTTGAATATATTACTGACTTGGGCGTCGGAGAGCCCGTCCCGGAGACCCCCACCTCCGGTTCTGGGCCTTTTTGCACGTAACTAAAGATATCAACTCGGAAACGATGGACGAAAGCCTCAGACTCTGGAAATCTTAAACCGTCTTTACCCTCAGCTAAGGAAGTCAAGAGTGAATCTAAGCCTCTCGTCGAGACGTGTTGACTTTACGAGATACTTGGGCTTTAACACTGGTGCCGACCGTGGGGACCCTCTCACACAATTAAGCAGACCAAGGGTACCGAATGGCGTACGACATACGATGTGCCGAGAGTTCTCAATCTCGCCCTCGAGTGGGAAGGTAACCCTCACGCAACTCGACGAGGTACGTAATCTAATATTGGTATCTTCGTGAACTCTATACATATATAACAACAACCGCATCTAATTGGCAAGGGAGCGTGTTAGGGTTCGCCGAGGCCTTAACAATGAATAAGTGGTACGAGTGAGAGAGCCATACTCACTCGGCCGATCAAGTGCAAATTCTATTTATTTTGGCTGCGTTCTCGAGGTTCGAACGCCTCGAACCAGTCACGGTTATTATCATATTTATATATCTGGCTGCGGTTTCGGGGCTCGAACACCTCGAGCCAGTTATGGTTACTATTATATTTATTTTGACTGCGTTCTCGGGGCCCGAGCGCCTCGAACCAGCCACGGTTACTCATACAAGGTACATACCTTAACCCATTCATTAATGGCGAGCATGACTCGATGACCACTAAATCCCGAGCATGACTCGACGATCACTAATACAATTATTATCCCCTGCTACGCAGAGATGGCTGGACTCAATTACTACCCCTTGCTCCGCAGGGATGACTAGACTCAATTACTACCCCTTGTTCCGCAGGGATGACTAGACTCAATTACTACCCCTTGCTCCGCAGGGACGACTAGACTAGATTACTATCATATTTATATTCTGATGCGGTCTCGGGGCTCGAACGCCTCGAGCTAGTCACGATTCCTATTATATTTATTTCGGCTGTGTCTCGAGGGCACGACGACCCCAAACCAGTCACAATTACTTGCGAGGTACGCTCCTCAGTTTAGTTGCCGTTTCCGAGCATGACTCGAGGGATTTTCCGATCATGACTCGAGGGCATAATACATTTTTACCCCCTTGAAACACAGGGATGATTTTCCGTTTCCGATCATGATTCGAGGGATTTTCCGATCATGACTCGAGGGCATTAATACATTTTTTACCCCCTTGAAACACAGGGGTGATTTGCCGTTTCCGATCATGACTCGAGGGATTTTCCGATCATGACTCGAGGGCATTAATACATTTTTTACCCCCTTGAAACACAGGGATGATTTGCCGTTTCCGATCATGACTAGAGGGATTTTCCGATCATGACTCGAGGGCATTAATACATTTTTTACCCCCTTGAAACACAGGGATGATTTGCCGTTTTCGATCATGACTCGAGGGATTTTCCGATCATGACTCGAGGGCATTAATACATTTTTTACCCCCTTGAAACACAGGGATGATTTGCCGTTTCCGATCATGACTCGAGGGATTTTCCGATCATGACTCGAGGGCATTAATACATTTTTTACCCCCTTGAAACACATGGGTGATTTGCCTTTTCCGATCATGACTCGAGGGATTTTCCGATCATGACTCGAGGGCATTAATACATTTTTTACCCCCTTGAAACACAGGGATGATTTGCCGTTTCCGATCGTGATTCGAGGGATTTTCCGATCATGACTCGAAGGCATTAATACATTTTTTACCCCCTTGAAACACAGGGATGATTTGCCGTTTCCGATCATGACTCGAGGGATTTTCCGATCATGACTCGAGGGAATTAATACATTTTTTACCCCCCTGAAACACAAGGATGATTTTCCGTTTCCGATCATGACTCGAGGGATTTTCCGATCATGACTCGAGGGCATTAATACATTTTTTACCCCTTGAAACACAAGGATGATTTGCTATTCCGATCTTGACTCGATGTTCTCCCGATCATGACTCGACGATCATTAATATATTTTTCACACCTTGAAACACAAGGATGATCAGACTCCACTACTATATAAGGCTGCGTGCCTGGGGCTCGAACACCTCGAGACAGTCGCGGTTACTATCGATATGAGCAACCGTAATTAACATTGGACTAGGCCGTCGATGACTATATGCCTGGAGCCGGTCCAGAATAACTAAATCGGCTTGGGTTGTAGCATCGAGCGTTTTACGCCTCGATCCAGCCGCGAGCAATAAACATACAGCTTGGCTTGTATCGACAAGCGTCTAGCACCGCGAGCCAGCCAAGGGCAGAAGGGAGCTCGGGTTGTATCATCAGACGCCGCGCGTCTCTAAACCAATCTCGAGTTGATGAGAGCATCGAGTTGACTTATCAAGGGCTATACGCCTTAAGCTATATGACATCATGGTCGTACCAAAGACAAGGGGCTGTAAACCGAAGTACGCATCGAGAAGTACAAATCCTCGTATTATACGGGCTGAACGCTTTATGATGTCGGGACCGTGTAGAGTACATTCGGCAGATTGCCACGGTGGTAAGATTTAGTGTTGCTTTTATTGGAGCCGTCGACCTAGAAGAACCATTGTCTCGCGACCCTACATTTTTTTACCTTTTTCTATACATTGCTACGCAAGTAGAGAAAAAGGCAAGGGGTAGTAGAGTAGGGGTCGCAAGACAATAAGTACAGACATGTCGCGCAAACCAAAAGAGAGATTCAGAATGAATGTCGAGTCAGGCACCGGGCACGGAAAGCATCAAGATGGTCATCGAGTAAAGAGTTACGATGAAAGCCCCGACTCCGTCATCAAGTCGCAGTAGAACCTCCGCCTCTGTTTTATCCATTCTCCAGCAGAGTCCCAACCCGCACCTACTTCCGATGGATCTGCCCCTTTATCGAATCCCATTGATTATCGTCTCGTCCTTCGACATTAGATAGTTTCGTCTCTGGCGTCATCAACGTCGCCCATGTTCTCCACCAAAGTAGCCGATGTCATTGTTATCATTCCCCCGTCTGTCATCATCGCTAGAAGTATTGAAGGGACGCCTACCAAAATTCATCATCTCGACCTCCTCGGGACTGCAGAGCTTCATCAGACATCAGTCAACCTCCTTGAGTTTGCCTCTCCGGAGTCATCGCCAGTACAAGCTTCACCATAAGCAGGGGGTCGTGGTCCTCACGCCAATCACAATCACCAGATCCTCACACTCTCGAACCAGGTGTATCGAACCCCTCGAACTACACTCGTCAAGCAACCCTATATATGTGACGTAAACCTCGATTTCATCTCCAAGCAAATCGGTATATAGCGCAAGCCTTTTCCGAATCACACAGTAAACTTGTGGTGAAGAAAGCCTTTGTGGAGCCACAGAGCTTTCCGCGAAGCATGCAGGCTTCCGCCTCGACGCACAACAATCCCAAAGTAATGAGGCCTTCGTTCTCATGAAGCAACAAAGCCTTCGCTCTCGTGAAGCAACAAAGCCTTCGTCCTCACGAAGCAATAATACCTTTGATCACACGAAGCGAGAGCCGAGCGCCCGTCTTCTGAAAGATCTAAAGCATCTTTCTATGGTGAAGTATAGCAGGGGCTACTAGGGTAGTTGACTACCTTATCCCCTCGTAACAAGGAGCGTGCCGCGACCACCATCTCAAACATAAGCAATCCGAAATCACGGGCCTCGCTGGGGCTAAGGATTTGTTTTGGTTTCCTTAGAGTAACATCAAACCTGAAGTGCACGACTCACAACTCCAAGGCCTCGCATAGCATGTGACCCACGCGAATGCAATCGCTCGGGGCTTGGCCATCTTATCGATGCGCACTTACCGCTCGGGGCTCTGTCACTCAGATGATGAATAAAAGCACTCGGGGCTCTATCGCCCAATTGGCAGATACAATCGCTCGGGGCTTTGCCATCTTATCGATGCGCACTTACCGCTCGGGGCTCTATCACTCCATTAGCAAGTAACAAGTATGAATGCTCGGGGCTCCTTCATCTAGTTTACAAAAATAAGCAATCCGAAACTCGACCACCAATGCACCACGATCGAGAGAATGGGTCCATGGTGTATAACAGAAATAATTGTTCTTTAACAAAACTTTGTGTATATGGAGACCAGAAAGCAACAATATTAATGTCGTCATACAAACGTACACGAAGATGGCGCGTGAAGCTCATGCGTAATCCCTTCATTAAGATTGAAACAAGCCGAGTTCTCGTTTCCTTTCTCCTAGTGGCTAATTAAGAATGTCGGAGCCCATACAACCACTAAGTCCGGGTTTGTCCATGATCGAGTAACCCGCGGTCCCGTGACCAGTGAAAGACAATGGCATTTCCTTAAAAGTTTCGTACAAACATATGTACCCGAAAGTTCGCGTAGGAGATCGTAGAAATATTTGCGAGGCGCCCGTACAAAGCATACGACCCGGAACAGGTTCAACTAAGCAAGTCTTCGTCTTCCCTTCACGAAGACGAAGGACTTGCGGGGCTGGATGTTGGACCGGAATAGTAATTAGGCCCAAAAGCCCAACTTAGGTGTAGCCCAGGCCTCCTATGTCATAGGATTAGTATAAATAGAGATTGAGGATCAGGTTAAAAAGGGGATTCGGGGGTTGGACGGCGGGGATTAGCCTATTTGCTCTGCTGAATCGACCTCGCCGGAAGTAGTCTCGCCATCACCTCCTCGAGCCCGCCTTATGGAGTTCGGCCCTCTCGAATCCATTATCCCTTCACTTGACCGACAACTGTTCTCGTCGACCTCGTCGGAAGCGGTTCTCGGGTTTCCTCCCTCTCGGTCGACGCGTAGACCTTCACCGGAAACAGGGGCCGAGGTCCTTGCCGGAAGCCAAACGATTCCTCGACCTCGATCGGAAACGTAGGAGCAAGTCCGGCGAGGTCTGTCCGCTTTCTCCACCTCGACGAGGCTCTCGAACCACCGAAGCACATGGCCATGTTCTCAGGCCAGTCCCGTCCGCTTCCTACTCCTCAGCGGCGTACTCACTCTACTCCTCGGCGAAGACTGTCTCGGCTCATTGACGAAAAAGACAAGGTGGGCATGTTTCCTATCATTTGGGCCGTAGAGAGGAGCAGCCTGTGTGGATAAGAAGACAAGGTGGGCCTGCTTCCTAGTTGGGTTGTGCATCTCCCTGGTCCGCCTCCTATCATCGATCAGCAATGCAATACAAGGGACGAGCTCCACCATTCTGGGCCTGATTACAATGTGGGCCGGTTTGTACCTCTGGGCCGAGCAACAGGGAGGAAATACTTGGGCTGTTCAACATATTAATCTCAGCTACTCCTCGTTGAGCATCACAGGAGGAAATGCCGAGTTTCCTTATGCGGCCCCGTCTCGTCTGGCCGGATTAGGTCTAAAATATTAAATCGCTGTCACAAGTACACTCACCTCTTAAGCAAGGTAAGTCCACTATAATCATCCTAATTAAGCATGATTAAATATTAAACCTCCATCCGAGCGTATTAATTGATTAGTCATGGGCAAACCTTGACGTATTCATACTGCACGTATCGTATTCACGGTACTTATTAGCGGGTAAAATATACCGGGAGGGACGTATTCATCCCCTCCCAAGGGGGAGTCATACGATGAAACGAGACATAGATATTTGTAATCTTGATACTCGATTAGTCAATTATATTATATATATGCATATTTGAATATATTACTGACTTGGGCGTCGGAGAGCCCGTCCCGGAGACCCCCACCTCCGGTTCTGGGCCTTTTTGCAGGTAATTAAAGATATCAACTCGGAAACGATGGACGAAAGCCTCGGACTCTGGAAGCTTAAACCGTCTTTACCCTCAGCCAAGGAAGTCAAGAGTGAATCTAAGCCTCTCGACGAGACGTGTTGACTTTACGAGATACTTGGGCTTCAACATACCCTACATGCGGTATTAGTTCAAATTGGATAAGAAACAACATGACATATGCTTTTTGATTGCTCAAATTATGGGTCAGCATGTGCGTGGAGCACCTTGTTTAGCTGGGGAAAAACAAGCACTTCTGCAGATTCTTAACTTCGATGGTATTCAGGGGATGGCAGACTTTTAGGTCAGTTCCTAGATCACGTAGACCACCAGAAACAAATTTATCTTCGAACCGAACTTTTCCAATGTGGCAGTACTTCGTGAAGGGCTCCTGCGCTATGTTGTTAATTTCAAAATTGTGAATCAGCTACGTGAATCAAATGGATCTACCACGCTACCTGAATCTGTACAATGCTGGTTAAGTCCGAGCTTGGGGACATATGAAGTCAATAGCAATGCTTGCATCATATCGGATGAAATGGGCCTATGAGTGGTATGTCGTACTTTCGAGTGGCAGATCATGCGTATTATTAGTAGAAAAATACAATCTATTGGTGACGTGCTTATGGCGGAGGCACTAGCTCTGTTTCTAGGAGTTGAAGTTGCTACAACATAAGGCTATTTCAGTGTACACTTTGAAACAGGTTGTAAGAAACTGGAAATTTTTGTCAACTAGCATTATTCAGACTCATCCTATGCCTCACGTTATAGATTTAATGTACTCCAACATTTGTTATAATCATTTAATAACCTATCATTGATAAATAGATTGTTTTCCTTAAAAAAAGACAAAAAACAGATTAAAAAACTCCTCCGTCCTATATAAAATACTACCGTTCTTGTTTAGCATTTTTTTGTTTTGGAGGAATCAAATAAAAAATATTTGCATCATAAAAATAAAAATAAATGTACATGCGTATTTGGTCCACCACATAAATCCATAATTTTTTTTTAAAAATTAATTGATAATATGAGGAATAATACTTCTATTCATATAATAGTAAGTTTATGTTCTAATTTCAGATATTAGATAGGATTTAGTCTCAATAATATAGAATTATAAATATTTTCTTTATTCTTACCGTTTGTTTTTGTTTTATTTTGGTCCTAGCTCTGTATGATATGTCAAATGATTGCTATTTCAGCACCAGTGACATCCTAGTGTCGATTTTTTTTGTACAAGCAAACTGAAGGCTCCTACACATAGGAAAGACCTAAATCATCTTGAAAGGTGATAGAAAAAAATTCCTCATATCCTGAGAGGAATTGCTGATGTGAAAGAACTTCTAATGTTTCCCCAGAATGGAACTAATGTCCCCTCCCATTTTGAAGAGAGTCGAAGCCTTGCAAGCCAGAGTGAGGTTGAAAGGATTTGAAGCAATCCAATCAGAAGCTCGATTTGCCTCCATGTAGCAATGTTGAAAGCTGCAACAATCAAAGGAGGAAGCACATGCCTTGATTTCCTGTAAAATCAAACAAACCTCCCATGGAACTTTCCATGAATGGAAAAGTAGACAATTAATGATAGAGAGATTATCACCCTCGAGAACCACCTTCCGAAACCCTAAAGCAAGGGCAACCCTGATGCCATAAAGGGCAGCAAGGGCCTCCGTTTGGAGGACCGAAGAATTGACAATATTTTCTTTAAGAAGATGAAGAATACTACCTTGATGATTGCAAATGATAGCTCCAATAGAAGCTAAACCATTACTTTTAACAGATCCATCAAAATTAATTTTTACCAGGTCATACTTAGATTTCTGCCAGATAACATTTTTTCCTCTTCTGGTCTTTTTGTTTTGGGTCGAGGGAAGCGTTTTGTGCGAAAGTTGCCAAGTTTTATATTGGTGCATGGCTGAATTACAGATATCATCAATGCATTTCTGTGTGGTGGCCGAGTCATTTCTGAAGATCTTATTATTGCAAATCCTCCAGATATTCCACCAAATGAAAAAAGCTAGCTCCTTGTTGATGTTATTATTGAGGAAGTGCTCTAAAGAGCAAATAAAGTCGTTTCCTGTTACAAGATGATAACTATGAGTGGTGAAAGAACTTAGGTGTTGGAAAACCTTTAAAGTAAAGGGGCATTCAAAGAAAAGGTGCACACTATTTTCTTGATGATGGCTACATAGGACGCATGAATTAGCGACTCTAGAGTAAAAACGATTGAGTCTTTCTGTCGTAGGTAAAGAATACGAACACGCTTTCCAAATGAAGTTATCAACTTTTGGGGGAAGGTTAAGATTCCAATATGAAAGCGAATGGCAGGGCACTTTACTAGAACAGTTTCTAACAATATTAAAAGCACTTTTAGTAGTAAACTCACCCGTAGTGGAATCCTTCCAAAGAAGTTTATCGTTAATGTCAATTCTGGGGAGGTAAATATTACTAATTTTGTCCACTAAAGAAAACGGAAGAAAGGTTGCCTACAAATGGGTGTCCCAAGACTTGTTTGGAAGGATGAAGTCCGATACTAGGTGTTGATGGTTGATGCCAGGAAAAACTTATTCTAGGGGCTGATCAAGCAGCCAAGTGTCTTGCCAAAATTTAACAGACTTTCCATTTCCGATGATCCACCCGAGACCTTTTCGAAAATCACTTGTGAGGCTCAGAAGACGGTTGAATTGCCAGGAATTCCTAGGGTTTTTTTGAAGGTCCAAGATAGATGCGTTTTTACAATACTTTTCATTGATAATTTTAACCCAAATGCTTTTGGGAGAAGTGAGCACTCTCCAGATCAATTTCATGTGAAGAGCTTTGTTATTTTCTTCCGACAACCTGAGACCCAAACCTCCTTCACTCTTAGGCTTACAGATTTTGTCCCAAGAGATCAAAGGGTGAAAATTGGAAGAGAAATTATTCCAATAGAATTGCTTAAATATGTTATCAATATCTTCACATGTGCCATTATGGAAAAGAAAGCACTGTATTAGGTAGTTAACTTTGGAATTTAAGTTAGATTTTATGAGTGTGATTCTCCCGCTTGTGAGAGGGAAGAAGCTTTCCATTTTGAGAGTTGCTTACGGAGAAAAATAATAAGTTCATCAAAAACATTTTTGTTGATTCTTCCTTTAACAAGCGAAATACCTAGATATTTCTCAAGTTTCTCTGTAAGCTCAACATTAAGAGCCTCATCCAAGTTATTTGCATGGGTTGTTGAGACATTTGAAGAAACATGTAAAGAACTTTTACTATAATTCAGAGAAAGTCCCATTTGGTCGGAGAATTGGTCAAGAAATTTCTTACTAAAATGCATATTAACCATCTTAGCATCTGCCAGGATAATCGTATCATCGCAAATGATAGGAGAGGAATGGTAGTTCCTTGTGTTGTAAGTCAGATTCCTACTGGCTTATGAGGTGATGATGCATAGTTCTGCAGGAACAAAAATAAATGGAGCAATTGGATCGCTTTGTCTAATTCCTCTCGAGGGAGAGAATTCCGGGCCCGGTTGATTATTAACTAAGATAGAGAGTTTCATGGTTTCTAAACATATCTTAATAAGATGAATCCAAGAATCGTAGAACCCAAATTTTCTCATAATAGCATAAATAAAGTTCCAATCTATTGTGTCATAAGCTTTTTCCATATCCAATTTGAGAGCCATCAAAGGAATGAAAAATTTCATGTGCGGAGAGGATATTATCTTGGATTAGTCTGCCCTCGACAGCGACACCTTGAAGGGGGCCCACTAGTTTGGGAAGAATAATTTTCAGTCTATTAGCGAGAAGTTTAGATATAATTTTATAGGAAGAGTTACAGAGTCCAATGGGTCTAAAGTCGTTTAAGGCAAGAGGATTCTCTTTTTTCTGGATGAGCGCAATAAAAGAACGGTTCCAAGATTTCAATAAAGTACCTGAAAAGAAGAAAGATTTAACTGCCTGGAAAAGCGGTAATTTAATAATATTCCAATATTTCTGATACAAATCAATTGGGAAACCGTCCGGGCCTGGTGTTTTTTTAGGGGGTTGGTCAAAGACAACTTTTTTTAGCTCAACCATTGTTGGAGGTTCTGTTAGAGATTGGTTATCTTCCTGAGAAACGAGAGTTGGGATAACCGTTAGATCGGAAGTAGTTATAGTTGTACGTCTAATTGAACAAAATCTCATAGCAAGTTCCTGAGAGACTGCTTTTGTAATATCCTCTTGGGAGTAGACAAATTCGCCATCAGCCTTTCTTAAGGAAAGGAGATCCTACCTATAAGTTTTAATTTTAGCTATAGATTGGAAGTAAGAGGTGTTATGATCCATAAGGTTGAAATGTTTGGCTTTACCCCTTCTTCTCTAGTAGTCATTTTGAAAGTTAAGAATTTTTTAGTAGCGGATAGAATGTGAATAAATTTTCTTATTATTGTCAACATCCTGAGGGTTGTTAAGAAAATTGTTATGAAGGTTAATTATTATAGTTTCAGCCTGCTTAAGATTATGATTGAAAATTTTTGCGTTTTTGCAAGCCCAAGTCTTAGAGTAAGTTTTCAACAACTTAAGCTTTTGATAGAATCGAAACATAAACGATCCAGTCATGCGGAATCTCCAAATTTTATTAACAAGGTTTGTGTAGGAAGGAAATTCAGCCCATACATTTTCATATCGGAAGGGGATTTTACGGGATTCCGGGTTGTTGCCTAAGGAGAATGTTATTAACGCATGATCAGATGTTGTGAACGGGTGATGTTTTACATTGATGCTAGGTAAGAGATTCAAAAGATATCTAGAGAAAAGGACTCGATCAAGGCGTTCAAGAACATTATTGTGCATGATATGACTTTTTCTCCAAGTGAAGGGGAAGCTAGTGATGTTTGAATCTAATAAGTCAAGCTCTCTAATAATCTTCGTAAGTCTTGCAAAACGATTTATGTTCGTTTGAGCTCCACCCATTTTGTCAGCCGGGTTGAGGATATCATTGAAATCACTGATAATAAAACAAGGTTTATTCAAAGAAGAAACACAATTTGAAATCTCATCCCAAAAACCATTTTTGTGAGGTTCTTCCGAGGGAGCATAAATAAAGAAAAAAATAACATTATTAAAGGAAAGAGTTCCTTAAAGATGCAAAAGTTTCTAAACGTCTTAAGCGGTTTGAAAGATGAAGTAGCAAAGTTTTGTTTCCAAATGACCCAAATACCTCCTTTAGTACCAATAGCTGGAGAAGCTTGAATAAAATCAAAACCCCATTTCTTGACTAGAGAAATTTCAGGAATATTAGTTTGTTTAGTTTCAGCTAAGCAAAGAACATCCAGTCTGTTATTATGTTGAATTAAGATAGTTCAGTCGAATAAGATTTTCGTCTGGACCCTCTACAATTCCAAAAACCCACATTCATAGGAAACTCGGAATGCAGCCTGCTACAAGCCCAAACAACAAAGAACAAGCCCACATAAATGAAGAACTATGGGAACGAAACGCATTAGTACAAACCACAAGAAAAGAGCGAAAACAAAATGCCCCAAAAACAGAGGCCCAAAAGTCCAATGCGTGTTAATGCTGGAACAACATGTCCAAAATCGAAAGGGGAAGAAGCGAAAAAAATTTCTGATTTCTAAACAGAGGTCTTTCGCCCAAAGCTCAGGATGAGTAGAGCAAACTGAGTATCCATATACTTCGCCCAACACGTCAAAGTATGCCCAAATTGCCTGTTCATAAAGAATATACCAATAATGAAGGTTATACACACAAAAGTTAACTATAACAGTCATCAAATATAAAATCCAAATTTTATTGCTAATCTGGTATACACCAGTACAGTAGCTTCCATACATAATACTAGTTATCCTGATAATAGAGACAGGGGACAACATCAACTTTTGAAAGGAAAATACATAGGAAAACACATTATTATCATAATAGAGATGCCCAGTTGTCTTAGTGTCATAAAAACACCATTCATTCTTAAAGGAAGCAATCATGATTACGGTTGAGCCTCCCCCTCTTTTTTTGTTCTTCTTCTATTTCTTGGTAGCTCTAGGCAGGTTCAATGGGTCAGTCTCAGGCTGCATGTCACCAGTAGCTCTAGAAGAAGTGCCCACCTCACCATGAATCTCCATGTTATCTATCTTGCGCATGATTGTATTATTGGATTTCTTAGAGAAGCCAAGAGAGATTTTCTTTTCCTTAGGGTTAGTACGACTGCTTGAAGTCACATTAATCGGAGACATGTTACCTTGGGTTTGGAACTGAGAACTAGAGCCAAAGTTTTGATTAGTCTTCATAGCGGCCAAATTCATGTTTTGGAACAGAGGGTTAGACATCATCATGGCCATTTGTTGGAACTGAGCAAGCATTTGAGGGGAGTAGTTAGCAGATTGACTCGGCAGCTTCTGTGGTATCATTAAAGCTGGGGGATTTGACTAATGGGCTGTGGGTGGGGTTCAGTGATCAGGATAGGGTTCATTGGGATTTTACCATGGCCCATTGAAGGGCCATGATGGATAGCAAGAGGGGCTGATTTGCGCTGAGCGGCAGGAACAGATTGGGTCTTAATAAAATTAGGGCCACGTGAGGGGATTTGCTGGGCCGGACCGCGACGAAAGTAGTTTCCAAACAGCCTCGTTTTTGTCATATGAGCGGCTTGCCTCTCAGCTTCAGTGCCAACCGGAGCAAAACAGATTGCTCCGGCACAAGGTTGTTCAACCAGCAGTCTTCAAACCTATGATCTTCTTCAGCGCAACATCCACATCCTGGAGAGAAACCTTCGTACCGGAGCTTGAAAGACAAAGGTGTTCCGTCAAAGTATATGATCTTGACATACATAGGAGGGTTAGGAATTGTAGTGTTAACACACAATCTAGAAAATCGGTGTTTGTTGAGAATATTGGAATTAGCATCAGATCTAATCAGTGTACCGACATTATTACCGTTAAGGATGAGGTTCAGACCATGCTCATTTTGAAGGTAGAAAGGTAGGAAAGGGATTCTCACCCATCAGCAGTTTGGAGAATGGTATTGTTAGGGTCAAATTCTTGCACGTAAGGAAAGACCACTAAAATCTTACCCTAAACGTTGTACGGATGGTTATACCAAACAAGGTCTCGAGCTTCACGGTTTGCAAAAGTGAATAACATCCAATGATGGTTAAGCTCGTCAATGCTGACATCACCTTGAATTCTCTTCCAAGTGTCCTTGAGTTTTGCAATAATGGTCGCCGTCGAAGTCTGGGCTGAGGTATCGACTAGCCGAATGATGAGAGAGAGAGATGGGAAAGATGAGCAATCTGGTTTTGAATCTCCTGGGTACCAAAAGGGTTGGGGAGGTCCACCTCGGTGTGAGCAAACTCAGGTTCAGTTGAGGACGCCTGACCATCAGGGAAGAGGATTTGTTGCTGAGCAGGGTCAACATTCATCAGGGCAGATTCTTCAAACACTAGAGGATCATTGTATTGAAGAGGGAAGTCTTCCCCCTGAGTGATAGGTGGAAGGGTTTCAAAAGGGACCAGAGTTAAAGAGTTTGTGGAGTTTCCACCTTCAGTAATGAAAATTTGGGTGTTTCGAGAGTTTGTTGGTGGAAGATTGATGATCGCATCAACGAAGGTCTGAGGGTTATCCATGGGAGAGTTATCAGTAGGGAAGAGATTGTTAGACATGCTTTTGTTGGTGAAGAAGGAAGACCGCCCAGGCCGAGTATATATAGTTGAGGTGTTCACCAGGATGAAGTATGATACATTGTGCAAGTTTCTATGGGATTGGAGATTGAAAATTTTTACAAGAAAGGCAATCATGACTGAGGGATAGATAGCATTTGAGAAGGGAAATTTTTTGTAACTTATACTAGGGTTAATAGCAATATAGGTTTCATTTGCATGGGGATGATTCAGCTTATAGCGAGACACAAAAAAAGGAGTCGAAACTAGGGTATTGTTCAAAACCAAAGAAGATCGGAACATCCTTTCCAGGCCCAATAAGACAAAAGACGTATTTAATTTATAGAAGCAAAGATGGAAATTAAAAGCCCCAAATTGATTACAATTCTAGGGTTATTAATTAGCAAGATATTCGTCCATTCCTCACATTGAATGCCAGAGAGAATAATCGCATAAGGAAAAATCAATGATAATAAGGTATCGATGAATCCTAAGAGCAGAATATAATTAAGGGAGTAATAAGTGTAAAGGTTGTAGTAATTAAAACCTGTTTGAAGTCCCAAATAATCCCCAACACCACAGGGATAATCCTCAAAAATGCGCAAGTGACAGCAAAGAATCTCCAATCGGGCCATCCACGCTGGTTAGTGAGGCGTCATCTAGCTCAACACTCATATCCATAGCCTCAAAGCGCCCGCCCCTAATAATGAGCTGAATGATTGAGAAACGAAGGCTCGATTGGCACATTCCAGCTAGATCTACAAAAGGTCCTTTTTTCATGCCTCCTCTGCCTCGAGTTACCATTTACTAGCTCACTAGATCTGCAGAAAAAATTGTTAACGAAAACCAGATTAAAAGCAATCAAAGCATTAATGTTGAGGGTCTTGTAAATTGTCTGGAAATTAGTTAATAACGGATCTGGAGAGAGGATCAGTTTCGAGAGGCGAAAAAACAAAAAAAAAGGGAGACACCAGGGAGGAGAAAAGCTCCATCCCCAAAGGGGAACACCACCGAGCATAACCAGGAACAAACGAAGAGAGAGGAGGGAGAGAAACCCTAAGAGAGAGCAACATACATTTTTTATCCTAGTGTCGATTTTGTACTTACTTATATTGCTAAGTAATGTCACGTGAAGGATTTACTTGCCAAATGACGAACAAAACCTATGCAATTTTGTACCTATAAGATGCAATTAGGTAGAGAAGACCCAGAAAAAAACAAATACTGAAAACAAAAACTAGCAATCAATGGAGAAAAAAGCAATGCTCTTCCATGTGATGTGAGGATTGTGGGTGATCGGGTTTGTACATCATATTGGTACATGTACGGTTCTCATGGAGGAGTTCCAGGGTATCGGTTCCAGACTTTTATTAGCCTGGAATCATGGTTACAGGAGTGTTTGGCTTCACAATTAGCGGTTCAACTTCTATACAAACTTATAGTTCATTGTCATCCACTCGTCAACCTTGTTGTTTTGGCACAAGGTTTTTGGGTAGGAACTGACATTGTCAGATCCGACATATTTTCATGGAGGCTAATCAAGTTGTTGACTCGTTAGCATCTCTACTTTTGATTTTCCTCTTGGTTTGATTGTTTTGGACTCTTTCCAGGAGGTTGTTCTCGGAGTCTTGGAGGACAATAGTATGGGACGAGCTACACCCACACTGTTTTGTTGTAGTCTAATACTTTTGTCATTTATAAAATTACGAGATTTTAATCTCTCTTTTACTAAAAAATGATGTGAGGGTTATAATTCTGAAAGGAACATGTAAGCTACAAGTTCATTAGTATTTTACTACTCTCTGTAACAAAAAAAGCCTGCTATAACTATTACGTGTAGGTCGTAGTTTTCATTTTGGAAATTAATAACGGGGGCTACTTGGCATAGCTGATTTTTACTATCCATCGCATCATATTTCGTGACAAAGCATCCAATGGCACTTCGTGACGAAGTGCATGCCCTATGATGATTCGTGACACATGTATTTAGGTTGTCTCCGTCACAAACCTATAAATGAACTTCGGGATGAAGCTTGTTGTTTAGCTTTTGGAGGTTTTAGGGGTTCATAAGTATTTTTATTGATTCTAATTAATTCTTTATGCCTTTTTATGATATTTTGAACAAACAATCCCATCAAATCATGAGGTTAGGGTATATGGGGTGTAAACCTTTTTGTTAGGATGAAAACGTTGTTTATATGGGTGATAAGGGTTTTTATTTCTTGCAAATGGTAGTACAAGATCTACTTAAGATGTTTAGGACCAAAATATCACATAAATCACGAGCCTGATGATATCTGACACTCAACCCACTTTGTCATGATGGTTAGGATTCGTTTGTTCGGCTTTATTAATATGATGCTTGTTTTGGTTGATATGATGCCAATACAAAGTTGGAAACCTCCATGTGATTACTGAAATTGACAATTGGTTATAGCTGGTTACATCTAGTTTATACCCACAAGGTAAAAAGCTGGAAATAACACATATGCAGTTGTCCAACACAAGTACATTTCCGTATATAAGACTCATTGATAGGAAATGGCTTCTACACCCACAATTCCTTTTCCACAACCTCTCTCACACATTGTTATATATTTCTCATTGATAGGAAATGACTTCTTAATCAACCCATCAACAACAACAAATTAAGTGTATTATTGTGGATTTCTGCTAGTGCAACTAACTATTGAGGGTCAGTTAAAATATGGAAGAAGGTTTTGGAGGTGTCCTGAATTTGGCACATATGAAGTGAAGAAACCAAATAATGAAGGAGGTTGTAGTTTTACATATTAGATTGATCCACCATTCAATCAACAAGTACAAGAGATTATTGAGGAACTGTGGAATGAGAGAAATGCACTAATTGACCAAAATGGTGGTCTGATGAGATTTAATTGAGAATATATCAAATATTTGGATAAAATTAGAGCTATTAAAGACAGAAGGAGTCTTAGAGATCCTAATCCATGATTTGACTTTGCTTTGTGAATCTTGGAAGGATCAAACGGCTTTGTCCAGGGAGAGATACCAAAAGAGAAATCGCGTTATTTAGATTTAAAGTAATGTTATTTCAACAATCTATTATTTAGATTTCATGTAACATCGATTATCTAGTTATCTCGTGCTAAGATTTTAAGTGATGAGAATATGTGTTCATTGTTACTCTGACTATGTTTGATATATGTTATAAAATTATGGATCATCAACATACTCATTAACAACTTATCAAATGTAGAAGTTAATACAAAGATCACCATTCAAACAAAACAACTACACTTAAAAGAAAAACAATCGAGCCCCCATGCAAGAACAACAAAACCCACACTGAATAACAACATAGCCCACACTCAAAAGGAAAAACTATAAAACCCAAACTTAAAAGAAAAAAATGATAAATCCCACTCTTAAAACAAGTTGTCAAAGGCGACGTTGAAATACAAGTTAAAATAATTTGGTAGGAAATCAAGCTAAGAGATGAAGTGTGATGGGTGCCATGGGAGTACCCCTGAATTTCTCGAATCCAGTGATATAAGTTTCCCACCATTCATCATCATCATCATTGAGGCGAGGATGAATCCTTACAAATATTTATCAATCCTCATAACATTGTTTCAACATTTTGAATCTTAACTCCATGACCACAGCTAGGGGTGTCAATCGGACAAGTCAGATCGGATTCGGGTAAAACAAATCCGAATCGAATCAATTCGGATTTGGATCAAGATATTGTAATAATTTAAATCTGGCTATATTGGATCGGATCGGATCGGATTGGGTTGGATATAAATTTTCGGACAAGAACGGGTTTATTGGATATTTTTGGCCGGACTAATTCGGGTTTCGGGCAAATTAAATGATGTCCATCTGACGATTTGGATCAGTTTTGGGTCAGGTCAATTCGGTGCGGTTTGGTATTTTAACTTAATAGTACAAAGTTAGGTTTCTCGATTAAATTGAACGATGAAAAACAAGGGTTAATGGTTTTGTTCTAGTCAGACACTATTGGGTTTAATTATGGACAAGTTCGGGTTATCGGATTACATCGGGCCAGGTTATATCGGATTTTTGGGTTGGTTACGGGTTAATTTTTTTGAACTATTTCATGTTTGGGTTTAATCGGTTTCGAACGGGTCTTATTCGGATAAGTATTATTAGCTTTTAAAATCAAATTTTCCGGGTTTCGGTGGGTTCAGATTCAGACGGGTTTTTCGGAATTTTTGGATCAGGTTTTGACAGCCCTGACCACAGCCGATAAACTAACTCTGGTTGATTAGTTCCACTAGTCAAGTATAATATTCCAGTTTATAGTGGTACAACCTAGATTTTCCAAGATGTACTTCAGAAAATAACCGACTAAAACATTGTCATGATGTAGACAGAAGACTCTAGATTTTACTATTACATACGATAATATGTAAATATTATAATTTAATGATGCTTTCATAATTCACCATATAAAAAATTGTCACCTCCATTGCAGGAACGCCAAAGAACATTTCACCGATGGCTAACGCCGTCCATGTCGCCATTGCCCGTCTCCAACTGCCATCGCCTATTAGACATATATTAACCGTATAAATAGTCTCTCTTGCAAGATGAGTCATCCTAAAATATAAGAATGAAAGGTTCATAGTCTCTCTTGCAATATGATATATGAATGTAGATGATAAAGTGAAATATGAACCTGATGTTGGAAGTTGATATTGATCCAGAAGTTAAACTAACTGGGAGTGAAAGATGAGTATGTGGTGGTATGGGTTTGCTCTCACACAAGCTCGTGTATTTATAGTTGAAGTTGGATTGAGAGAGGGGTTGAGATAGCAATAGGGATCACATGCAAAATTTCCATCTCCCTTTCATGATGAGTAGAGACAATGTCCCGGGTCTTCAGCTGCAAAGACTAAAATATCAGGATAATAAGGTAACATATGTGACATCTACAATATATTAGGGATCACATGCATTTATTCAGCCAAAGACCAAGTTGATGAGAGTAAAAGTGAAGTTAGAAGCACTAAATTCGATGAAATTTGGCCCACTACGCCTAAGTGGCCTGTTTGTTGAATCTAGCTGAGTTGTCCCATTGCAACTTTTCTGGTCTACCCCAATAAGTTGCAATAGGCCGATAGGCACATAGGTCGCCCTTCTAGTCTTACAACTGTGTCTCATTCTTTGGCCCGAGTTACATTTTGAAGATGGTTTGACCTGGGTTACATTTTCAAGGTGTTTTTTAACTCAGTTTCTATGGTGGTGAGACATATTTACTTTAGATTAACCTTTTTCACGTCTCATACCATAGAGATTTGTGACGTTTCGTTGTAGGGAGCTTCATGACATTTCTCAGCCTACTCTACAAACGCCGAACTAGGCTGTCCAACTCACCCATACTGATTCCTGATGTTGCAATGGCTCAGGACTGCAATTTACAGCCCATACTTCCCAACTTTTGATCACTTATTCACTCCTCCTTCACCATCTTCACTCCCTATTCAACTTCTTCCTTTCTTTCTTTCTCTAACACACACAGTGAAGAAGTTTTTCTATCAAAGTTCAAGAAAATGTCCATGAAAGAGGTAAAAAATATAGAGGATGTTGAAGCAAATGTCTATCATCATGAAGAAGAAGATGTAAAGGATGATGAGCCAAATGTCTTCTATCAAAATGAAGGAAATGTCTCTCACAGTTTTAACAATGAGGTAAGTATTAAGTGTAGATGTTAGTTCTGATTCATAAATGTATACTTTAGGTTGGACATCAGATACTTTAGGTTGCAATTCAAACTTTATATAAGTTTTTATATTGTTTTGTTTAAGGTTTAGAAGCATACAGTTTTAAAGTTGTTAAATTTGAACTTCATATTAAGTTTGGAAGAAGAACTTGGTTGAAAAATTGTTATTTTTTGTATCCTGTTGATGACTGGTTAATTTGTTGATCTGTATTGGTTGTTATGTGAAGCCAGTCCAATATTCTGCAGTTTCTGGACTAGCTCTTAGCTATGTGACAAAACAAGTGAAGTCACATCGTCACAAAGCTTGATTCCTGACGAGGTTCTGCATATAGCTTCATCACGAAGCAAAGAGCAAGTACAAATACTACAAAATTAGGGATGAGCATAAATCGTGTCGTAACAAAAAACTGGACCGGACCAGACTGGATGGATGTGATTCGGTCCGGTCTACGGTCCAAGATTTTAAATATTTCAGGTTCGGTCCTGTCCGGATCGATATTTTAAAAAACAAAATAAAAAATAAGTAATATTAATTATATAAGGTTATATATACATTATTAATAGTTTTTTAATATCTCAAAGTAGTTTTTTAGATGATATAATTATATTTTTATATATAAACCAAATATATAAAGAATAAATTTTATTTATTTTTACATATTTAAAATAAAGTCATAGTTTTGGTTCAATTCGGTCCAAACATGGACTGGACCAGACCGAGACCGTACCGGACCGGACCGAGATGAGACGAGACCCAGACCGGACTGGATCGATATTTTTAGTCCGATCTTCGTTCCATGAATTTTGTGAATTCGGTTTTCGGTCTGATCTGGTCCCGTCCGTTCCGAGTCAATCCAGGTTTGGACCGATGCTCATCCTTATACAAATTTTTTTATTGGCTCCCAAACACAATCTGAATTCTGTAAAATGTTTGAAAATCTTACAAATAGTTACTGATTTATGTTGCATTCTACTGTACGGATAACAATAGATACATATCCATTGGTAGACTTGTATCATACTCGGAATCAATTTTATGACCAAGGTTACCTTCCCGACTCATATCCAAGCCTAGATCAAATACTGGTCTCCGCTTTGTGTTGGGATGGACTCCAACAGTAACATACACCTTCTGAGTACAATGTAGTTCCAAGTAAACCTCAAATAATTACTCCTTATTGTGATGGGGATGTACCAATTCCCCGCTTCAATCTTGGTATCTTTCTGGATGAAGATGATGGTCCTTATCGACCTCAAACACAAGATGAATGTCCATCTGTGCAAGAAGCTGAGAGTCCGGGTTCACAATTATAGGGGCGGCCACCTCTGCACACACACTCCCTAAATTCAAAATTGTGTAAAATTCCCTCCTGTTCAATCGGTTGACTTTAGTGAGTTCTTCGTTACAGATACTGTTTTTGAAAAGAGGGATGGTATTATCACCTAGACTAAGGATAAAGCCAAGGAACACGACTTCATCCTAGTAAACCACATGGTAGAAAATGGATCAAAAGGAAGAAGGCCATCCACTTGGTTGGATTGTCAAAGTTATGGACAGAATACACCAACCAATACACCCAGTGAGAAGGTCAGAAATAGAGGAAGAAAGTGTGGTTGGCCTTTTATCATATAGATTTTTGAAGAGCCAGTTGGCGTATGGAATATTCTTGTGCAACATGATACTCACAACCATTTTCTTTCTGATAATCTACATGGAAATCCATATGTTGGACGACCCACTAAAAAAGAGTTGTTGAAGATGAGAGAAATGTATGAGGTTCATGTTTAGCCAACGTCTGTAATGATAATGTTGACAAGACCAAACAATCACACGACTATCAAACAAGTTTACATTGATAATCAGAAGTTTAAAAGGGAAGGATGGAGGGAAGAAAATTTGTAAAAGAGTTCTTCAAAAGGTGTAAGTAGAATAACTAATACGTAGAGCACATATCCGATCCAGAAACAAACAAGATCACAGATGTAATTTTCGCAAGCTCAAATGCGATAAGACTTCTTAGGGGATTCTCATACGTTATTTTGTTAGACTACACATATGCGACCGATGTGTAAGTATAATTCCCAAACCTATATTATATAATTCATGTTACATATGAATCTTCTAACCTAATTTTTTTACAGTTACGATAGCCCTTTCTTTGAGACTTTTGGTTTATCAACGTAAAGGAATTACAACGTTGTGGGTGCATTCCTGGCTCACGAGAAAATAGAAAACTTTGAAAAGTTGTTCTTGAAAGTGAAGAAAGATCTGACATGTATAGGGACTAAGAGAGATGGCATTGATGAATCAGGTCTATATTATGTTTCCAAACTCCAAAAATTCTTCTATGTTGGTTGCATGTGCAGAGGAATATTGAACTTTTTGCCAGAAAGTTCACTGATAAGGCTAGAGTGGGCAGGTACAAGAGGTTGTTACATAGCCCTACAGAATGGGATTATAATTTTAATCTTGAGAAGTTGAAGCCTGACTTATGTGATCTACCAAAGTTACATGCGTATGTACACAAACGTTGGATGAATCCTGATGATAGTCCTTTTGTCAGGTTGTATTGGATTAGACGAACAAAAGCATTGTAGATGCAAAGTTTGCGAGATAGGCAATCTCGCCAATTAATTTTCCTAATTAGCCTCCAAATCCTAACAAATCTAAATATAGTGCAAGCAAGGGTCAAACACACATGAGGCTATCAACTTGTAGTCACTTTCTGCTAAGCAAATCAATGTATAAAAAGGGATTTTTATTGTTCCTAATTCTAAGAAAGCGATAAAATAGATTATTAATTTATGGAGAAAGTCTTAGTAAAACTGCTTATCCGTATTCAAATAATAATATTGATCATAGAAATTTCAAAATTAAACTTATAAGAAGATTGTTCCTATTCTTATACGAAATTAACTAGCATCTCAAACAGAGTCTACTAATCCTATCCTAATTAGTTAACCACGATTAATGCCTATGATTTAAACTAAAGAAGGCATTAATGCAAAGAACATCAATATACAAAAAATAGCAAACGCCACTATCCTATAATGCAATTCTCACATGTAAATTCTAGTTCAAACCAAATCTAAAACTATATGCTTGCTTCAAATGAATAGAATATGAAAAACAAAACAAGTAGTCCTAGCACTATGAAATATTCAATTCAATCCAAGGTGATCAATCTAGAACTCAATTAACATTCATTCAACAATTCAATGCAAGAGAAAAACATACAGTTTATGTATAAGAATAATCTCAAAGATCTCAAAAAAATTACCAATTGAACACCTTTACTAACTTTACTAAGAATTAATGATTTAGTTACTCATACCAAAGAAAAACTGCAAAGTCTTGTATAAACTTGAAGAATTCCAACACAAGTTCCCGAACTCTCAACCGATGAACAATGGAAAAAAGACGTAGAATAGAACGATAGAACTTTTATAGATTCTAGGGATTAAGATAGGAGCCAGTTTAAATAGCCTTAGGTTAACCCTATATTCTATTTCCTAGGATATTAATTTAAATAATAGAAAAAGAATCCAAACTAACAATATCTCAACAACATAATTCGGAAAAGGTGGAAAATAACAGAACTCCCGTCTGAAATATAAGTCGATCGACAGGTGCCGGTAGGTCTTCGACGGTCGTTGTCGGTTGCATCTGGAAACTAAGTTACTCCATCAGCTGGCGCCATAAAGTGGGTAGACGGGTGCTGCCGAGAGATCAACTAAACTCCTCGAGCTCTTTCAACTTTGTCTTGATCTTCAATATTGCACGTCTCCTCCTGTTCTCTTCTCTTCATACCTCCAAGAAGTAGCATAAATATGCATATATGGTTGTAAATCATTACACACCAATTACACTATAATACAACTGAAAAGAGTAGTAAACATTTCATAATTATATGCTCTTATACCCGTCGTAGAAGTGTACATCAAACTCCCCCACACATAAAATCTACTCGTCTTGAGTGAATGAGGCTACCACTCATCTCTCAATAATGATCATGTGGAATCTTACGAAGTCGCTCATAAAGAACTAACGATCAATAAGCTCAATCCCCATACAAACCCAACCTATACAAACAACTGTCTAACTCTCAACATAAAATGCTCTCAACTCACCAAAAAATCATCCTAAAATCTATATACTCCTCCGAGAGATCAACTAAAATCCTCCAGCTCTTTCAACTTTGTCTTGATCTTCAATGTCTAATTCTCAACATAAAATGCTCTGAACTGTCTAACCATAGTCAATATGCTAAAAAATCATCCTAAAATCTCCTCTAGATATAAAAACCTATATATTCCGTCTCTAAACAACTCCATACCAAAGTCAATGTGATGTCCTACTCCTCTACATAATGTCCAATCACAGCAGAAACAAACTCAACCAGCAATTCCTAAAGAAAAATATGTGTAGCACAACCACAACAATATACATCCAACACCAAGAAAAGAAATCTAATCCTAGAGTCTACTCCATACCATCATCAAGTCTGCACCAGAAACCTCCATAAAAATGAAGTAGTAAAAAACCTCATAGATCTAACATGCATGCTCAAGAATAATCCACCAAACAGATATAATTATGACTGCTCAGAATGATAGGTAAAAATAAATAGAAATTAATCTACACCTTATATCTCCAAGTGAAATCCTACCCAAAAGTTCTGGTAGGAGCTTATTATATGGTGTTAACTAGAGACTGTTAGATTAGAATTAGTGGTGTTTAGGTGCTTAACGAGTGGTATTCCCGGAATCCGATTTGGTGTTCATTTATGGATTAGCGGGATGCTCGTAAGCGGTATTTAGTGGTTTTATTATGGAGATCCCGGTTGTGCTCACTTTTAGTGCATTTGGGATGGAGCTAGAGGAAGTATACCACACCTACACCCAAGTAGAATCCAAGAGGCGAAGCCGAGCTACCTCGACGCTTGTAGAAGTCGCGCTTCGACCATTGAAGAGAAGATAAGAAGTGCTAAGAAGAAGTGTTGAGATATGGAGCTGAGTTCAGATGGCTCGTTCTCCCAGATAAGATGTCCAATTGAGGCGAATCCAATTTGAGGAGTTAGATATTGATGTCTACTTGATTACCTCAAAAGATGAGCGCAATCGGAGTTGCGAGCCAAGAGTTATGGCAATTCTACAAACGTTACTTTTCTGTAGAAGCGCGATTCAGCCTCAGTTGAAGCTGTCACGACCGCGACAGATATGTCACGATCATGACTTGGCCGCAGTTGATATGTCACGATCGCAACTCTCTATCACGATCACGACCATCCACGGACCTGAGAACTGGAGCAATGTAGCGATCGCGACTCCTATGTCACGATCGCAACACGGACACGGACGACACAAATACGAAGATTTTATCCGGGATTTTGTCAGTTTTTCCACATCTTTTGATTTATTTTATTTCCCTTTTATTAGAGACTATATAAGTCTTTAGAAATTAGGTTAGAAGGATCTTTGATTCTTTTGCAATTTTCATCCTTAGAAATTCAGCAGCCAAGAAGAAAGCTTCCACCTTTGTTCCACTTTCATCATCCTCCCTGGGTTGTTGTCATCCATATGTATTCATTGCTTTCAATGGCTATGTCTGGCTAAGTTCATTGTAGTTCACTCTTAGGTTGAAGCCATTATTCTAGGTTTGCTGTGAAAATTCTAATGTTTATGTTCTAAGTTTAATTTCAGGATTGTTTTATGATCTCTTGTGCTTAATCGTATCATTGATTGATCTTGATTTTATCTAGGTTGCAAACTAGGTTATCCATCATATTTCTAGGTGATAGAGAAATTTCATACGGTGTAACTAACAGTTATTATTATAGTTTTATTGGTGTTTAGGAGCTTGAAGAGCGCAATTCCGGAATCTGACATGAAAAACATATTATATGGATTTACGGATGTTTTAGAGCATATATGGTACTCTTATGGCGCCGGAGCAAGGCACCAAGAGATGAGGGTCGAAGACGCGCTTCAACCATTGAAGAGAAGAGAAGAAGTGCCGAGAAGAAGTGCTGAGATGTTGAGCTGAGTTCAGATGGCTCGTTATCCCTGATCCAATGTCCGATTGAGGGGATTCCAATTCGAGGAGTTAAATATTGAAGTCTAATTGATTACCTCAAAAGATGAGCGCAATCGGAGTTGTGAGCCAAGAGTTATGACAATTCTACATACGTCACTTTTCTGCAGAAGCGCGATTCAGCCTCAGTTGAAGCTGTCACGACCGCGACAGATATATCACGATATTAACTTGGCTGCAGTTGATATGTCATGATCGCGACTCTCTATCACGATCACGGCCATCCACGGACCTGAGAACTGGAGCAATGTAGCGACCGCGACTCCTATGTCACGATCGCGACACGGACACGGACGACCCAAATACGAAGATTTTATCCGGGATTTTGTCAGTTTTTCCACATCTTTTGATTTATTTTATTTCCCTTTTATTAGAGACTATATAAGTCTTTAGAAATTAGGTTAGAAGGATCTTTGATTCATTTTCCAATTTTCATCCTTAGAAATTCGGCATTCAAGAAGAAAGATTCCACCTTTGTTCCACTTTCATCATCCTCCCTGGGTTGTTTTCATCCATATGTATTCACTGCTTTTGATGGCTATGACTGGCTAAGTTCATCGTAGTTCACTCTTACGTTGAAGCCATTATTCTAGGTTTGTTGTGAAAATTCTAATGTTTATGTTCTAAGTTTAATTTCAGGAGTTTTATGATCTCTTGTGCTTAATCGTATCATTGATTGATCTTGATTTTATCTAGGTTGCAAACTAGGTTAATTATTATCCATCATATTGCTAGGTGATAGAGAGATTTCATACGGTGTAACTAACGGTAATTAGTATAGTTTTATTGGTGTTTAGGAGCTTGAAGAGCGCAATTCCGCAATCCAACATGAAAAGCATATTATATGGATTTACGGATGTTTTAGAGCATATATGGTACTTCTATGGAGTCGGAGCAAGACACCAAGAGATGAGGGTCGAAGACGCGCTTCAACGATTGAAGAGAAGAGAAGAAGTGCCGAGAAGAAGTGCTGAGATGTTGAGCTGAGTTCAGATGGCTCGTTCTCCCTGATCCGATGTCCGATTGAAGTGATTACAAATCAAGGAGTTAGATATTTAAGTCTACTTGGTTACCACAAAATATGAGCGCAATCGGAGTTGCGAGCCAAGAGTTATGGCAATTATACAAACGTAACTTTTCTGCAGAAGCGCGATTCAGCATCAGTTGAAGCTGTCACGACCGCGACAGATATGTCACGATCGCGACTTGGCCGCAGTTGATATGTCACGATCGCGAATCTCTATCACGATCACGATCATCCACGGACCTGAGAACTGGATCAATGTAGCGATCGCGACTCCTATGTCACGATCGCGACACAGACACAGACGACCCAAATACAAAGATTTTATCCGGGATTGTGTCAGTTTTTCCACATCTTTTGATTTATTTTATTTCCCTTTTATTAGAGACTATATAAGTCTTTAGAAATTAGGTTAGAAGGATCTTTGATTCATTTTCCAATTTTCATCCTTAGAAATTCGGCATTCAAGAAGAAAGCTTCCACCTTTGTTCCACTTTCATCATCCTCCCTGGGTTGTTTTCATCCATATGTATTCACTGCTTTCGATAGCTATGACTGGCTAAGTTCATTGTAGTTCACTCTTAGGTTGAAGCCATTATTCTAGTTTTCTTGTGAAAATTCTAATGTTTATGTTCTAAGTTTAATTTCAGGATTGTTTTATGATCTCTTGTGCTTAATCGTATCATTGATTGATCTTGATTTTATCTAGGTTGCAAACTAGGTTAATTATTATCCATCATATTGCTAGGTGATAGAGAGATTTCATATGGCGTAACTAACGGTTATTAGTATAGTTTTATTGGTGTTTAGGAGCTTGAAGAGCGCAATTCCGGAATCCGAAATGAAAAGCATATTATATGGATTTACGGATATTTTAGAGCATATATGGTACTTATATGGATCCGGAGCAAGACACCAAGAGAGGAGGGTCGAATACGCGCTTCAACCATTGAAGAGAAGAGAAGAAGTGCCGAGAAGAAATGCTGAGATGTTGATCTGAGTTCAGATGGCTTGTTATCCCTAATCCAATGTCCGATTGAGGGGATTCCAATTCGAGGAGTTAAATATTAAAGTCTAATTGATTACCTCAAAAGATGAGCCCAATCGGAGTTGTGAGTCAAGAGTTAGGGCAATTCTACAAACGTCACTTTTTTAAAGAAGCGCGATTCAGCCTCAGTTGAAGCTGTCACGACCGTGACAGATATGTCACGATTGCGACTTGGACGCAGTTGATATGTCACGATCACGACTCTCTATCATGATCACAACCATCGACGGACCTGAGAACTGGAGTAATGTAGCAATCGCAACTCCTATGTCACGATCGCGACACGGACACGGACGACCCAAATACGAAGATTTTGTCAGTTTTTCCACATCTTTTGATTTATTTTTTTCCATTTTATTAGAGACTATATAAGTCTTTATAAATTAGGTTAGAAGTATCTTTGATTCTTTTTCCAATTTTCATCCTTAGAAATTTAGCAGCAAAGAAGAAAGCTTCCACCTTTGTTCCACTTTCATCATCCTCCCTGGGTTGTTGTCATCCATATAAATTCATTGCTTTAAATGGATATGTCTGGCTAAGTTCATCGTGGTTCACTCTTATGTTGAAGCCATTATTCTAGGTTTGTTGTGAAAATTCTAATGTTTATGTTCTAAGTTTAATTTCAGGATTGTTTTATGATCTCTTGTGCTTAATCGTATCATTGATTGATCTTGATTTTATATAGGTTGAAAACTAGGTTAATTATTATCCATCATATTGATAGGTGATAGAGAGATTTCATATGGTGTAACTATAGGTTATTAGTATAGTTATTGGTGTTTAGGAGCTTGAAGAGCGCAATTCCGGAATCCGATATGAAAAGCATATTATATGGATTTACGGATGTTTTAGAGCATATATGATACTTCTATGGATCCGGAGCAATACACCAAGAGAGCAGGGTCGACGACGCGCTTCAACCATTGAAGAGAAGAGAAGAAGTGCCGAGAAGAAGTGCTGAGATGTTGAGCTGATTTCAGATGGCTTGTTCTCCCTGATACGATTTCCGATTGAGGTGATTCGAACTCGAGGAGTTAGATATTGAAGTCTACTTTATTACCTCAAAAGATGTGCGCAATTGGAGTTGTGAGCCAAGAGGTATTGCAATTATACAAACGTCACTTTTCTGCAGAAGCGCGATTCAGCCTCAGTTGAAGCTGTCACGACCGCGACAGATATGTCACGATCGCGACTTGGCCGCAGTTGATATGTCACGATCGCGACTCTCTATCATGATCACGACCATCTACGGACCTGAAAACTGGAGCAATGTAGCGATCGCGACTCCTATGTCACGATCGCGACACGGACACAGACGGCACAAATACGAAGATTTTATCCGGGATTTTTTTCGGTTTTTCCACATCTTTTGATTTATTTTATTTCCCTTTTATTAGAGACTATATAAGTCTTTAGAAATTAGTTTAGAAGGATCTTTGATTCTTTTTCCAATTTTCATCCTTAGAAGTTCAGCAACCAAGAAGAAAGCTTCCACCTTTGTTCCACTTTCATCATCCTCCCTAGATTGTTTTCATCCATATGTATTCATTTCTTTCAATGGCTATGTCTGGCTAAGCTCATCGTGGTTCACTCTTATGTTGAAGCCATTATTCTAGGTTTGTTGTGAAAATTCTAATGTTTATGTTCTAAGTTTAATTTCAGGATTGCTTTATGATCTCTTGTGCTTAATCGTATCATTGATTGATCTTGATTTTATCTAGGTTGCAAACTAGGTTAATTATTATTCATCATATTTCTAGGTGATAGAGAGATTTCATACGGTGTAACTAACGGTTATTAGTATAGTTTTATTGGTGTTTAGGAGCTTGAAGAGCGCAATTCCGGAATCCGACATGAAAAGCATATTATATGGATTACAGATATTTTAGAGCATATATGGTACTTCTATGGATCCGGAGCAAGACACCAAGAGAGAAGGGTTGAATACGCTCTTCAACCATTGAAGGGAAGAGAAGAAGTGCCAAGAAGAAGTGATGAGATGTTGAGCTGAGTTCATTTGGCTCGTTCTCCCTGATTCGATGTCCGATTGAGGTGATTCCAGCTCTATGAGTTAGATATTGAAGTTTAATTGATTACCTCAAAAGATGAGCACAATCGGAGTTGTGTTCCAAGAGTTATGACAATTCTACAAATGTCACTTTTCTGCAGAAGCGCGATTCAGCCTCAGTTGGAGCTGTCACGACCGCGACAGATATGTCACGATCGCGAATTGGCCGCAGTTGATATGTCACGATCGCGACTCTCTATCATGATCACGACCATCCGTGGACCTGAGAACTGGAGCAATGTAGCGATCACGACTCCTATGTCACGATCGCGACACGGACACGGACACGGACAACCCAAATACGAAGATTTTATCCGGGATTTTGTCAGTTTTTCCACATCTTTTGATTTATTTTATTTCCCTTTTATTAGAGACTATATAAGTTTTTAGAAATTAGGTTAGAAGGATCTTTTATTCTTTTTCCAATTTTCATCCTTAGAAATTCAGCAGCCAAGAAGAAAGCTTCCACCTTTGTTCCACTTTCATCATCCTCCCTGGGTTATTTTCATCCATATGTATTCATTACTTTCAATGGCTATGTCTGGCTAAGTTCATACTGGTTCACTGTTAGGTTGAAGCCATTATTCTAGGTTTGTTGTGAAAATTCTAATGTTTATGTTCTAAGTTTAATTTCAGGATTGTTTTATGATCTCTTGTGCTTAATCGTATCATTGATTGATCTTGATTTTATCTAGGTTGCAAACTAGGTTAATTATTATCCATCATATTGCTAGGTGATAGAGAGATTTCATATGGTGTAACTAACGGTTATTAGTATAGTTTTATTGGTGTTTAGGAGCTTGAAGAGCGCAATTCCGGAATCCGACATGAAAAGCATATTTTATGGATTTACGGATGTTTTAGAGCATATATGGTACTTCTATGGATCTGGAGCAAGACATCAAGAGAGGAGGGTCGAAGATGCGCTTAAACCATTGAAGAGAAGAGAAGAAGTGCCGAGAAGAAGTGCTGAGATGTTAAGCTGAGTTCAGATGGCTCGTTCACCCTGATCCGATGTCTGATTGAGGTGATTCCAATTCTAGGAGTTAGATATTGAAGTCTTCTTTATTACCTCAAAAGATGAGCGCAATAAAAGTTATGAGCCAAGAGTTATGGTAATTTTACAAACGTCACTTTTTTGTAGAAGCGCGATTCAGCATCAGTTGAAGCTGTCACGACCGCGACAGATATGTCACGATCGCGACTTGGCCGCAGTTGATATGTCATGATCGCGACTCTCTATCACGATCACGACCATCCACGGACCTGAGAACTGGAGCAATGTAGCGATCGTGACTCCTATGTCACGATCGCGACACGGACACGGACGGCCCAAATACGAAGATTTTATCCGGGATTTTGTCAAATTTTCCACATCTTTTGATTTATTTTATTTCCCTTTTATTAGAGACTATATAAGTCTTTAGAAATTAGGTTAGAAGGATCTTTGATTCTTTTTCCAATTTTCATCCTTAGAAATTCAGCTTCCAAGAAGAAAGCTTCCACCTTTGTTACACTTTCATCATCCTCCCTGGGTTGTTTTCATCCATTTGTATTCATTGCTTACGATGGATATGTATGGCTAAGTTCATCGTAGTTCGCTCTTAGGTTGAAGCCATTATTCTGGGTTTGTTGTGAAAATTCTAATGTTTATGTTCTAAGTTTAATTTCAGGATTGTTTTATGATCTCTTGTGCTTAATCGTATCATTGATTGATCTTGATTTTATCTAGGTTGCAAACTAGGTTAATTATTATCCATCATATTGCTAGGTGATAGAGAGATTTCATACGGTGTAACTAATAGTTATTAATATAGTTTTATTGGTGTTTAGGAGCTTGAAGAGCGCAATTCCGGAATCCGACATGAAAATCATATTATATGGATTTACGGATGTTTTAGAGCATACATGGTACTTCTATGGAGCCGGAGCAAGACACCAAGCGAGCAGGGTCGAAGACGCACTTCAACCATTGAAGAGAAGAGAAGAAGTGCCGAGAAGAAGTGCTGAGATGTTGAGCTGAGTTCAGATGGCTTATTGTCACTGATCCGATGTCCTATTGAGGTGATTTCAATTGGAGGAGTTAGATATTGAAGTCTACTTAATTAAATCAAAAGATGAGCGCAATCGAAGTTGTAATCCAAGAGTTATGGCAATTCTACAAACGTCACTTTTCTGCACAAGCGCGATTCAGCCTTAGTTGAAGCTGTCACTTCCGCGACAGATATGTCATGATCGCGACTTGGCCGCAGTTGATATGTCACGATCGCGACTCTCTATCACGATCACGACCATCGACGGACCTGAGAACTGGAGCATTGTAGCGATCGCGTCTCCTATGTCACGATCGCGACACGGACACGGACGGCCCAATTACGAAGATTTTATCCGGGATTTTTTCAGTTTTTCCACATCTTTTGATTTATTTTATTTCTGTTTTATTCGAGACTATATAAGTCTTTCGAAATTAGGTTAGAAGGATCTTTGATTCTTTTTCCAATTTTCATCCTTTAAAATTCAGCACCCAAGAAGAAACCTTCCACCTTTGTTCCACTTTAGTCATCCTCCCAGGGTTGTTTTCATCCATATATATTCATTGCTTTTGATGGCTATGTCTAGCTAAGTTCATCGTAGTTCACTCTTACGTTGAAGCCATTATTCTAGGTTTGTTGTGAAAATTCTAATGTTTATGTTCTAAGTTTAATTTCAGGATTGTTTTATGATCTCTTGTGCTTAATCGTATCATTGATTGATCTTGATTTTATCTTGGTTGCAAACTAGGATAATTATTATCCATAATATTGCTAGGTGATAGAGAGATTTCATACGGTGTAACTAACGGTTATTAGTATAGTTTTATTGGTGTTTAGGAGCTTGAAGAGCGCAATTCCGGAATCCGACATAAAAAGCATATTATATGGATTTACGGATGTTTTAGAGCATATATGGTACTTCTATGGATCCGGAGCAAGACACCAAGAGAGGAGGGTCGAAGATGGGCTTCAACCATTGAAGAGAAGAGAAGAAGTGCCGAGAAGAAGTGCTGAGATGTTGAGCTGAGTTCAGATGGCTCGTTCACCCTGATCCGATGTCCTATTGAGGGGATTCCAATTCGAGGAGTTAGATATTGAAGTCTACTTGATTAAATCAAAAGTTGAGCGCAATCAAAGTTGTGATCCAAGAGTTATGGTAATTTTACAAACGTCACTTTTCTAAAGAACTGCGATTCAGCCTCAGTTGAAGCTGTCACGACCGCGACAGATATGTCACGATCGCGACTTGGTCGCAGTTGATATGTCATGATCGCGACTCTCTATCACGATCACGACCATCCACGGACCTGAGAACTGGAGTAATGTAGCGATCGTGACTCCTATGTCACGATCGCGACACGGACAACCCAAATACGAAGATTTTATCCTGGATTTTGTCAGTTTTTCCACATCTTTTGATTTATTTTATTTCCCTTTTATTAGAGACTATATAAGTCTTTAGAAATTAGGTTTGAAGGATCTTTGATTCTTTTTCCAATTTTCATCCTTAGAAATTCAGCAGCCAAGAAGAAAGCTTCCACCTTTGTTCCACTTTCATCATCCTCCTTGGGTTGTTTTCATCCATATGTATTCATTGCTTTCGATGGCTATGTATGGATAAGTTCATCGTACTTCACTCTTAGGTTGAAGCCATTATTCTAGGTTTGTTGTGAAAATTCTAATGTTTATGTTCTAAGTTTAATTTCAGGATTGTTTTATGATCTCTTGTGCTTAATCGTATCATTGATTGATCTTGATTTTATCTAGGTTGCAAACTAGGTTAATTATTATCCATCATATTGCTAGGTGATAGAGAGATTTCATACAATGTAACTAACGGTTATTAGTATAGTTTTATTGGTGTTTAGGAACTTGAAGAGCGCAATTCCGGAATCCGACATGAAAAGCATATTATATGGATTTACGGATGTTTTAGAGCATATATGGTACTTCTATGGAGCCGGAGCAAGACACCAAGAGAGGAGGGTCGAAGACGCGCATCAACCATTGAAGAGAAGAGAAGAAGTGCCGAGAAGAAGTGCTGAGATGTTGAGCTGAGTTCAGATGGCTCGTTATCCCTGATCCGTTGTCTGATTTAGGTGATTCTAATTCGAGGAGTTAGATATTGAAGTCTACTTGATTACCTCAAACGATGAGCGCAATCGGAGTTGTGAGTCAAGAGTTATGGCAATTCTACAAATGTCACATTTCTACAGAAGCGCGATTCAGCCTCAGTTGAAGCTGTCACGACCGCGAGAGATATGTCACGTTCGTGACTTGGCCGCAGTTGATATGTCACGATCGTGACTCTCTATCACGATCACGACCATCGACGGACCTGAGAACTGGAACAATGTAGCGATCGCGACTCCTATGTCACGATCGCGACACGGACACGGACGGCCCAAATACGAAGATTTTATCCGGTATTTTGTCAGTTTTTCCATATCTTTTGATTTATTTTATTTCCCTTTTATTAGCGACTATATAAGTCTTTATAAATTAGGTTAGAAGGATCTTTGATTCTTTTTCCAATTTTCATCCTTAGAAATTCAGCAGCCAAGAAGAAAGCTTTGACCTTTGTTCCACTTTATCATCCTCCCTGGGTTGTTTTCATCCATATGTATTCATTGCTTTCGATGGCTATGTCTGGCTAAGTTCATCGTACTTCACTCTTAGGTTGAAGCCATTATTCTAGGTTTGTTGTGAAAATTCTATTGTTTATGTTCTAAGTTTAATTTCAGGATTGTTTTATGATCTCTTGTGCTTAATCGTATCATTGATTGATCTTTATTTTATCTAGGTTGCAAACTAGGTTAGTTATTATCCATCATATTGCTAGGTGATAGAGAGATTTAATACAGTGTAACTAACGGTTATTAGTATAGTTTTATTGGTGTTTAGGAGCTTGAAGAGCGCAATTCCGGAATCCGACATGAAAAGCATATTATATGGATTTACGGATATTTTAGAGCTCACATGGTACTTCTATGGATCTGGAGCAAGACACCAAGAGAGGAGGGTCGAAGACGCGCTTCAAACATTGAAGAGAAGAGAAGAAGTGCCGAGAAGAAGTGCTGAGATGTTGAGCTGAGTTCAGATGGCTTGTTCTCTCTGATCCGTTGTCCGATTGAGGTGATTCCAATTCGAGGAGTTAGATATTGAAGTCTAATTTATTACCACAACAGATGAGCGCAATTGGAGTTGTGAGCCAGGAGTTATGGCAATTCTACCAACGTTAGGTTTCTGCAGAAGCTAGCCGCGACCACGGGTTGAACTACCGCGGCCGCAGGTCACGACGGGCTTAATGGGCCGAATTTGGTTATTTTTGGCCGAGATCTTTATTATTCCAACCAATTGATTTATTTTAGTTATTTTATTTATTTTCTATCTTATTTTCCAAGACTTATATATAGTGTAGGTTTTATTGGGAAGATTTTCTCTCCCACTTTCTCCCTCTTGCCTCCATTCTAGTTTAGACATTGTTCTAGGAAAAGTTTGTGAGAATTCGAACACTTATGTTCTAAAAGTTTAATTCCATGATTGTTTTATGATCTCTTGTGCTTTATTGTCTATTGATTGATCTTGATTTTATCTAGGTTGTAAACTAGGTTGATTATTATTCATTCATATTGGTAGGCTTGATAATTCGATTTGAAAAGTCTTGTCTTTTAGGTAGCAATGAGAATTAGCATAGACTATTTGCGATTGCTTATTTTGTAGAGAATATAAACCTGTGTCGAGTATCGGCGATTTGCCAATGGTATTGCATAGGCCTACATATCTTTGATCTTTATGTTGTTGTGCTTTTGAACCTTGGGATTTCCTTGGTTATTCCTTACAATAAGGGTTTCTAGGAATATTTGGACTAGTTGCTATTTACGAACAAAGAGTAGGACAACGGAATTAATCAATTCAGAATATAAATTAATAGAATCCGATGATCAACATTCCAGTTGAATAATGTGCTGATGCTAGAAGGAGTGAGATTCATAATCATAATTGTTTACAACCCAACATTCATATTGATTTCATATTTGTTGTTTGCTTAGTTATTAAGATTCGACATAAAAAAAACCAATTGTTACTACTTGGTAGCATAATAGGAAATAAACTATCGTTTTGGATCTCTTGGGATTCGACCCTGACTTCCCACTTTACTAGTGATTTTCTTTAGTTGGGTATCTTTCATAGGGACAACGATCTTAATCGCCTATCAAATTTTGTGCCGTTGCCGGGGAGCCAACTGTTATAGTTTATTTCTTTTTGTGTTACTACTCTAGTGTGGCTATCTTATGGTCCACACTCGTGCTACTAATTCAAAACTTGCGACAATCTCTAAAGAATCTTGTGATCGAATCAATGGCTGCGAGAACGCTGCGAGAACTTACAGACCCAGATCTAACGCAACAACACCTGGGAGTAACACTGCCTGCCCTGAATGTTAGCGTCACGTTTGAGCTCAAGATCGGTTTCATCAATCTGCTACCAAAGTTCCATGGCCTGGTTGGGGAAGACCCGATTATGCATCTAAGTGAGTTCTACGATATCTGCAGCTGCAGCAAGCCGAAGTAATGTCACCGACGAGCAGATTAAGATGAGAGCTTTTGGTCTTACGCTAAAAGACAACGCACAAAAATGGTACTACTTGTTGCCCACCGGGAGTATCGACACTTGGGATAAGCTATGCAAAGCCTTCCTTAGTAAGTATTTCCCGTCCAAGAAGGCGGTTGCTTTGAAAAGGGCGATTGCTATGGTGGAACATCATGATGACGAGTCGCTGTACTACTACGTGGAAAGATTCGCGAGATTATGTGCTAGCTGCCCATTCCATGTGTTTGAGGAGAAAGACTTGGTAACCCACCTTTACAATGGGTTACTCGACAATGAGAGGAGGCTAGTAGACATTTCTTGTAATGGGAGTGTGCTGAATTTGACTCCCGCCGAAGCCAGAGCCCGACTAAACAAAATGGTCGAAGGGACAAGAAGCTTCGGGAGAAAGTATACGAGGAAAGGAGCCAATGCTGTGAATTCCGGAGAGCCCGGATGGAAGGATGAGATAGCTGAGTTGAAGAGTATGATCAAGAACATCAGCTTTGAAAATCAGAAACCAGCGAGACTATGCGGTAGTTGCACAGACGAGAGCCACCCTACCGATATGTGCCCGCAACTCCAGGACCAAACCATTGCTAAAGTGCATGCTGTAGGAGGTTTTGGACCCTCTAGACCTCGATATGAGAACAACAACAAATACTACAATCAGAGAGAAAATAACAACAACTATAATCCGAGGGGCAATGATCACCCCGGTTTTAGATAGAGCGACCCGGCTGGGGGCAGAATAAACAATATCAATACAATAACCAATACCGTGCTCCATATCCACCGCAATCTGAGGGGCCATTGACGAGGGAGATGCTGGAAACACTGACAAACCACTTCACGGCACATGTTCAAACCACAGAGGCGAGCATAAGGAATCTGGAGAAGCATGCCTCACAAATGACGGAGGCAGTCAATAATTTAATACAGCAGAGCTCAGGCAAGTTAACTTCGCAAATTGTAGTAGCTCCGAGAGAAAACTTAAGTTCCATCATGATACGAACACTCGATGTCAAATGTCAAGCTGGAAGAAGAAAGGCTGCAGGAGGGAACTGGGGAGTTGTCACGACCGCGACACCATCATCACGATCGCGACTTTTCCCCAGTTAACACATCACGATCGAGACAATTACATCACGATCGAGATGACGGTGATCTGGTTTACAAAAAAATTGACGAAACGGATCACGACCGTGACACAATGTCACGATCGCGATTAAGCCCCAGTTTACGCCACCATGATCGTGACCAACCATATCGATCGTGACCAACCATATCGACCGCGACCAAGTGCTGATGTCTGTGACGACAAGGAGATCTTTGAAACGCTTAGTAAGTGTAAGGTGAACATCCCTTTGCTTAAACTCATCAAGAGTGTTCCTCGTTATGATATGCTCTTAAAGGAGCTCTGCACCAAGAAGAGGAGTCAGAAGTTGCAAGGAAAACAGAAGGTACAGGTCAGCGAGAGAGTTTATGCGGCCATCCAACAAAAGATAGCTACCAAGCGCTCGGATCCAGGTATGGTCAGTATTCCTTGTACTATCGGTAAGACCAAAATTGATAGGGCCATGCTAGATTTGGGTGCCTCTATTAATCTTCTGTCGTATTCACTATATAAGTCGCTAGGACTAGGACCCCTGAATGAAACAGGAATTGTAATTCAGCTAGCTGGCAGGTCTATGGTTTACCCGAAAGGGTTAGTCGAAGATGTGTTGGTTATGGTGGATAACCTTGTAGTTCCTGCAGATTTCTATGTGTTAGATACAAATTATGATGCGCAGGCTGCACCTATCCTTCTGGGTAGACCCTTTATGAGGACAACCAAAACTAAAGTACATCTAGACACCGGGGCGCTTACACTCGAGTTTGACGGGGATGTTGTTAGTTTTAACATATATGAAACTCCGACACAACCCCTGGTTGACAACTTGGTATTTTCTATTAATGAGGTTATTAAACCCCCCAAACTATGTTCGGATGCACTGCGCGCCCCGCTCCCTAATTCTGTTTTGGGCGGTAGCCCCACCTCTCTAACTACACAGGGCAAGAAACCTGCTTGTACTGTTGTGCAGGTTACAAAAAAGAAAAAGCACATCCCCAAGTTGAGTCTAAGTGTGGGGAAACTAAGAAGAAAAAGGTGAAGCAAAGGTGGAGAGTCACAGAGGTGAATGGTCTAAGGTTCAAACCTTTCCGGAAATGGTTCATACAAGAGACTCTGAAATCAGAGGTTCCAAAGGGACCGAAGGATGTTGGTTGAATCACTCTAAGTCGAGCCAACGGCGTTAAACAAAGGCGCTGCACGGGAGGCAACCCGAGGGAGTACTACTAACGTTTCTCCCATTATTTTGTTTTGTTTTTGTTTCTTTTTCAGGAAAACCGCGGAGCTAGCATGTAGGAAGCCATCGGAGGAGTAAAACCGACACCAACCTCCCGAAATCGCCCCTGTCACGATCGAGACATACTCATCACAATCGAGATTTTCTCCTAGTTGAACGGTCACGGTTGTGACACTTCATCACGATCGTGATACGGTCCAGTTTTTGCTCAATCTTGACGACAACGATGGGTGATTGGGGCTTCTTCTTCCTTTTTCCTTTTGATGGTGTCCTCTTTTACTGCATTGAGAACAATGCACGATTCAAGTGTGGGGAGAGGAGTCGCCTAGTCGAGGCGTTTGTTGCTGTTGTTTTTGGTGCTTTTGCTATTCTGCCGGTTTGCTTTATGTTTTTGAGTCTTTGCTGATTTGTTTTGATGTTTTTCTATCGAGTTTGTACCGGATATTTCCAGAACCTTTGCTTTATTTTTGTTATTTAGAAAAATCAGAAAAACCCAAGAGAGTAAAAAAATGATTGGGTCGAAAAGGGGGGCTCCAACAAAAAATAAAAAAATAAAAAAAATAAAAATAAAAATAACAAAAACCAGGCAGGTAAAAATGGATTAGAAAGGAAAAGGTAAAGAAATAGTTCCTACCACTTAGAATTTTGGTGAAAACCCAAAAGGGCGCCGGGATTATATTGTTTGTGATTATTTATTTGATTGCATCATTTATTGGCGTCAGGGACATAAGAAGGGAGTTGAAGAATTGTCTCGGGTTTTTAGGATTCTCCAAGGAGGGATAAGAATTTAGTATTTAGCCTTTTATTCCTATGTTTTGAGCTTATTGTTATCCATACTTCGCATGCTCACCCTTTCATTAGTTCATCAGATTTGTTACACACTATTGGCAGTTGTATTAGATTCTAGGATTAGATTTCTATTTCTTGGAGTTGGATGCATATTGTTGTGGTTGTGCTATGTAGATTTCTTGATTAGTATTGGTGGTTGTGAGGTATAATTTGATTATATTGTTTAGTGGTTTAGGACATTGATTGAAGAGGAGGAATAAGAAGTGTATAAGCGAGTGGGAGACTCGGTTTTTATCTTTATTATCATTATTTATGTACCCTTACCCTTAAATGAGATTAGAATGTCCACTTGTGCTTTATTGCACATCACTTGGTTTGATTTCATTACTGTATGGAGTGGTGACATATGAAGTGGAGAAACAAGGAGGGATTTGGGTAGGTCATCTCGGAGATATAAGAAGATAGATCGGAGTTAGTTTAGTGCTCTTTTAAAACTTGGTGTTTGAAGTATAGTCGCTAGCAGACTGTCTCTACACTTACTGCAGACCTTTGTGCTTTTGGGAGGAGTGAGTTTTATTTTGCTTACTCAGGGACGAGCAAGATTTAAGTGTGGGGAAGTTTGATAGGAGCTTATTATATGGTGTTAACTAGCAACTATTAGATTAGGATTAGTGGTTTTTAGGTGCTTAATGAGTGGTATTCCCCGATTCCGGTTTGGTGTTCATTTATGGATGAGCGGGATGCTCGTAAGCGGTATTTGTTGGTTTTATTATGGAGATCCCGGTTGTGCTCACTTTTAGTGCATTCGGGATGGATCTAGAGGAAGTATACCACGCCTACACCCAAGTAGAATCCAAGAGGTGAATCCGATCTGCCTCGACGCTTGTAGTAGATGCGCTTCGACCATTGAAGAGAAGAGAAGAAGTGCTAAGAAGAAGTGCAGAGATATGGAGCTGAGTTCAGATGGCTCGTTTTCCCTGATCCGATGTCCGATTGAGGTGAATCCAATTTGAGGAGTTATATATTGAAGTCTACTTGATTACCTCAAAAGATGAACGCAATCGGAGTTGTGAGCCAAGAGTTATGGAAATTCTACGAACATCACTTTTCTATAGAAGCGCGATTCAGCCTCAGTTGAAGCTGTCACGACCGCGACAGATATGTCACGATGGCGACTTGGCCGCAGTTGATATGTCACGATCGCGACTCTCTATCACGATCGCGACCATCCACGGACCTGAGAATTGGAGCAACGTAGCGATCGCGACTCCTATGTCACGATCGCGACACGGACATGGACGACCCAAATACGAAGATTTTATCCGAGATTTTATCAGTTTTTTCCACATCTTTTGATTTATTTTATTTCCCTTTTACTAGAGACTATATAAGTCTTTAGAAATCAGGTTAGAAGGACCTTTGATTCTTTTTCCAATTTTCATCCTTAGAAATTCAGCAGCCAAGAAGAAAGCTTCCACCTTTGTTCCACTTTCATCATCCTCCCTGGTCCATTCTCATCCATATGTATTCATTGCTTTTGATGGCTATGCCTGGCTAAGTTCATCGTATTTCACTCTTAGGTTGAAGCCATTATTCTAGGTTTGTTGTGAGAATTCTAATGTTTATGTTCCAAGTTTAATTTCAGGATTGTTTTATGATATCTTGTGCTTAATCGTATCATTGATTGATCTTGATTTTATCTAGTTTGAAAACTAGGTTGATTATTATCCATCATATTTCTAGGCTTGATAATTCGATTTGAAAAGTCTTGTCTTTTAGGTAGCGAGCAGAATTTGCATAAACTATTTGCGAGTGCTTATTGTGTAGAGATTATAAACCTGTGTCGAGTATCAGCGATTTGCCAATGGTATTGCATAGGCCTACATATCTTTGATCTTTATGTTGTTGTGCTTTTGAACCTTGGGATTTCCTTGGTTATTGCTTACAATAAGGGTTTCTAGAACTATTTGGACTAGTTGCTGTTTACGAACAAAGAGTAGGACAACCGAATTAATCAATTCAGAATATAGATTAATAGAATTTGATGATCAACATTCCAATTGAATAATGTGCTGATGCTAGAAGGAGTGAGCTTCATAATCATATTTGTTTACAACCCAACATTCATATTGCTTTCATAATTGTTATTTGCTTAGTTATTAAGATTCGACATAAAAAAACCCATTGTTACTACTTGCTAGCATAATAGGAAATAAACTATCGTTCTGGGTCTCTTGGGATTTGACCGTGACTTCCCACTTTAATAGTGGTTTTCTTTAGTTGGGTATCTTTGATAGGGACAACGACCTTAATCGCCTATCAAGTTCTCCTATACTCCAAACACTTATGTCTTTGCTGCGAAAAGATTGTGAAAAAGAAAGAACATCCTAAAACACTCAAATTCGTTTCACTCCACTTCTTGCTTAAGCGTCCTCTTGGGTTCACATAAAACTCTCATAAAAAAATAATCTCATCCACCTCACATATCTCAAGAATCTCATTTTGCCAAGCCTAATTCCACCTAGATTACCTGGATATTGTCTGGGTGCCTAGAAAGATTTTCACTCATCCCAGGATTTTATTTTGGCTCTTTTCATTTATGCTTCTTTAATTTTTATTTTTACCACACTTAAAGTAAGAATTGTCCTCAATGTGAATATCAAAAAATATAAAGAACAAGGGGAAAACAGAAAAATACCGCTATTGCTGAGGTGGTGGTGGTGGATATCCCGGGTACTGGGACCTAGCAAAAGCATCCAAGCTCTGTATTAGTTGCAGCATAATCCCCGTTTGCTTGTCCTAGTGAGCCTAGCGCGGGTGTTCTAGAGCATCATATACTCGGTGAAGTGTCGGTCCTAGCTCTCAACCCGCTCATAAGCGTGCCTCTCATAATCTACGTTCTCAGCAGCAGGCCCGTGCTCTGTCATGGGAGGCACATAGATCCTAGAAGCACTGTGCAAGTCCCAATCTGTATAACAGTCACTCGAATATGGAAGATTCTTGGGCATAGGTAGCTCTATACTATGCAAACTTTGGGCCCTGGAGATGAAACGATGTATATCGCAGAGCTATCGCCTCCCGTTCTCTCCCACCACATACTTCCGCTCAGTAAACTAGATATGAAAGTCACTCATCCGACCAACATCAAATCGGAAGAGGCAAGAGGCGGGCTCTTTAACAGGGCATTCAAGCCCAAGAGCATCACCAATCACCGTAATCATTCCCCCAAGACGGATCTTCCCACCTAAGTCCCCCTAGAACTTCTCGCAGTTGTGTGCTAAGATGTACGCCCAATCAAGCACACAAAATTGTTCCACGTCATTGTCCACATCCCCCAAAGAACATCCAACGATATTTTGTTTACCTCAGGCTGCCCATAGAACGTCATCCTGATCACCTTGTGGGTGAGGTAGGCACGGGTGCGACCACTAGTAATTGTATTGGTCAATGCGGTGTTGTATGCCGCACCTGTGGAGTAGAACCAAAAATCAAACGGCCCATTCTTGGTTGTCCAGTCACAGTCAACCGACACAGATGTCACTCCAAATATATCATCCAAGTCTTGGACCCTCATCAGGTGGGCCGCACCGCCCAAGTGGAAACACAACTTCTTCCTCTCTTTATCTACCTTGAGAGTCGTAAGAAACTCTCTAGTCCAACTCTTAAAAGTCGGGGTGGAATAGCCATAAAAATCACCCAACCCACAGTGCGTCAACATCTCCCTATAACATACATCAACGCGCAACTCCCTCGAGAAGTTGTCATCGTAAAACATTGTGTTCATTAGATCAAGAGAGGCCACGTTCACCTGGATTTGTGTCGGATCAATCACCATCTTGTCCCTCTTTGGTGGTGAGCCACTACTCGGACCGGCTCTAACACTAGAAGTACGATGCAAAGTGCTCATAATGAAAGAATGTATAAAAAGGTCCGAAAAGGAAATTATCGAACCACTGTAGAAACAACCGGTGGCGGATGCCTTGAGCAATCGGCATGCGCCGAAATTTCAAAGGTGGTCTCGGCGGAACGTGCTACAGGAGCATCGGCGGGCACCAAAACAAATATGGTGTTTAGGATTTTTGCACGGCGGCGGGTGCTGGAGGGTATAGGCAGCCATCAGAGCTCGCGAATTTGATTTTGCAAACAGAAACAAGGCCTCCAAAAATAGGGTGGCTACCGAGAGGAACAAAGAATTCCAGACAAAAAATCGCCTGATCTAAGACGAGGTCACCCGGATGTAAGGAACAATAAGTCAAAACCCTTGAAAATGGTTTGAAAACATGACGAACACTTCAAATGCTCGCTACGCCTTCAAATCACCTTCAAACTAGGCAAATGACATGTCAAACTCAAGATCTAGGAAGCATGAACCTAATGGTGGTGGCGGTTCGGACAGCTTTAGGTTGGAATGGTCGAAAAATCTCTGGAAAGGACGAATGGACGGAACTGGTAGTAGGGGCGGGCGCCAAAATCTCTGTTGGGTAAAAATTGGGATTTTGTTTTGTTTTGTGGAAGTGATGGGTGAATAGTAAACGAGCGATGTGTTTTATGGGTGGTATGGGTTTAGGTTTGAGGGTGAATGTGGTATAAAGTGAAAAGGAAGGAGGTAATTTTGTGAGTTTGTGGGTTTGGGTTTAGAGGACATTGTGGAGCAAGAAGAAGAAGGATAAGGATGGGGTAAATATGGAATTTTGGGTATATTGGCTTTGAAAACCAGATTCCTGTCAAAAACATTCCAATCTCGTTCAACTCTATCTTTTCGCACAACTCTCGTATTTTTCTGATCGATCTCGTCAAATGACTCACCACTGAAAACGCTCCATCACTCAACTTTGTTTTTTCACACTCATAGACTCTTCTCTTTGTTTTTACATCGTCCCTCAATTTTTTTTAATATTTTATTTTTCTTCTTTCTGCTCTGTTTTATTATGCTCTATTTTTTTGTCCACTCTGTATTTTTCACACTCAAAATGTTTTACTCGCAAAACCTCGCTTTCACGCAGTTTAGAAAATAATAGTTTAAAAGACAAAAATGATTTTTCAATGTAGCTCAAAAATGTGCCAAATTTTTTAACTAGATACATACTCAATCTAATGTAGTAATGTAAGCTAAAATAACTAAACTATAGAAGAATACTACCTCGCTCGGGTTGCCTCCCGAGAAGCACCTTATTAGAGTCATGGCTCGACCCTGTGTGCTCAACTATGTAAGGGTCGTTCGAATCCTTCGGAGCTTTCGCTCGCCAAAACTGGAAGTAGCTGAACTCAAAGAATATGTGAGTACGCCTTTGTTGGCGTTTGATATTAGGCTTTTTAGCCTTTTACCGGACTCCATGCACATTCCCCCACACTTTCATTTCCTATGGGACTGCTCTCTTTTATGTAGCTCATCTTGCACAACTAAATCAACATTTAGAGGACTATGTCCTCTCTGCAAGATCAGTCCGGTGGGGCCACTACCCAAATCATCTCATGAAACGAGCATCAGCTTGCTCATACTTATGCCTACATGATCGCCTGAACCCGGCACAACTTTGTCAATCACGTATAGGGGCTGAACCAATGACATGTTGGTGATAGTACCGTCAATAAAAAAGTAACGGTCTTACCACCAAAATCCACTATAGTTATGCCATATCGCACATCAATTACCATGCTTAAAGTTCTTATAAATGGCCTCCAAAAAATAATGGGGAATGTTTTTTCCTCATAATCCATTTGGATTATGTAAAAGTCTGCGGTGAAAGTAAACTCACCCACGCGTACTTATACGTTTTCCAACTTTCCTAGTGGAAGGATATTGGATTTATCGGCCAAATGAATAGAGAATTTTGTATAGCTCAGTGGACCAAAGCCTAATGAATAATAAAGGTAAGAAGGAAATACGGAATTAGATGCACCCGAATTGAACAAGGCACGGTAAATTCTCTCTCTCCCAATAGTGACCGGGAATATGAATATCTCCGGGTTATCATGCTTATTTTGAAGCACTGCATAGCTATGTTTTCCAATTACCTTATTCTTGAGAGCTCTTATGCTTTACTCCTCTTTTCGTGCATCCATCTCGTCCAAGAATCTCGCTTCTACTGGATCAACATGCATTTCAGCATACAAGGACGCGTTTTGTCAACGTCTCGAAATGTATCCAACATGTCTTTGAGCGTCTTTAGCAGCTTCATTTTTCTCAACATGATAGGGAATGGTGCATCTTGCACATAAATCTCCTCCTTGTGCACCGCCAAATTCTTCTTGAAAGCCTTGAACAATTCTGTATCGACGTAGGCGTTAACACTAGTGTTACTCCTAGATGACGAAGAATCATCCTCAAAGTGTACTGGTCAGTTACGGGTGACGGTGAATGGGTGGCCCATGCTATCATCCTCGGAGTCATCACTACCAAGTATCGGATGGAAGTGGTCATGTAAGGGTGGGAGGAGGTCGCCTATCGTATCATTCAAATCATCACTCTCGAATACAAATCGGCGGCAGGCACCTAAAGGTGATAAGCAGTCGCCGAAAAGCTCGACCTCCAATTGGTGGCGGGCATCTAAGTCAAGGCGGTTTCCGGTATCATGGATCTCTTCTTCCTCGTTTTGCTCTTAGTGGTGGGAGCCTCTATTAGTGCGGCGGTTGGCGGTATAAAACTTCTTCTCACGGAAGATGGTGCTCCATAGTGTTCGATGGGTACCGGGCAATGATATATTTTCTTTCGAATTCTCCATCAGGGACCGGTGGGTGCCGGTATCATTTTGGTAGCCTCCGCCGGTCAGAGTGCCATATTCCTATTTTCGTCGCTCTTGGCTTCACTCAACATTGGTAATGTAATCCTCCTTATGTTTCCTCCAAATGGTCCCCTCTTCACTCTCAACATCCTCTATAGACACTCCCAAATCACTCACATTATGAATATCTAGGTTTTTATTCATTTATGATGGAAGTCGACCCAAATTTTGACCTTGAATATTCTCCACAACTTCAGTTAATTGACCCAACTGTTTTTCAAATGAGCCCATGGTTTCTTGAAGATTTACTTGGGCAATGGTCACTTGCTTCATCCCTCCTTGTATATTGGTGTTGCTTGCAGCCAGAGTCCTTATGATCCTATCATAAGATTGTTAAGGTGGCCTTATATGCGGATTCAACTAATTCTTCGTATTTCCCCACTTAAGATTGGGGTGGTTCCTCCATGGCCGGTTGAATTGGCCATTATAGGGCGGCCTTTGCATTCCTTGTAGATAACCAAATGCATTTACCTATTCTTGAAAATATGGGCATGCATTAGTTGGGTGTAGGTCATCCAAAAACGCCTCACATGCCTTGACTTGTTACAGTGTACCTCTAAGCTTTAACCTCATAATTTCCTCCTTAAGTAGTGCAACCTCATCCGAATCTGCTCGAGTCATACTTGAGACATTCCTGTTGCTAGAGCTTCTCCCTGTGTATTGCCTAGAATCTTCTCCAAGTGTAGAAAAGATGGCAATGAACTTCGTGTAAGCCAGCTTCAGAATATTGCCTTGGTAGGTGACAGAGGTCGTTGGGCGTTGTCAAAGTAAATTCCCTTCTAACTACTCTACAGAAGTAAAGCGGTAAGTAGGGGTCGAATCCCACAGAGAGTCAACGGATTAATTCTTCTGCTTCTGATCTAATTAGCTTTAAAGTAACAAAGTAAGGGGAAATATGGTGAAAACTAACTAAGTAATCTAAGAAAGCAGTAAAGGCAAACACTTTGTTTACCATGCATCTACACTATGAAGATATAGGTTTGATCATTGGCATCTTAATCTAATCGGGTTCATTATCTAAATTATATGTTAAGTTTGTCCTAATCCATGTTCATAATTAGCTAGTCAGTTCAACTAGTCCTAACAACCCTTACCTCTAGATATCACCCTGAAACCATCATAGGATAATCTCTAGGCAGCATAAAGTTCATGAATAAATAGGAATGTGCAGCACCACTTGGATACTAACGCATCATTACCCTCCACATATCTACAAGTCCAACTAGTCCAGGTAAATGAATTGCTACTAAATGGACAAGGCTCTCCAACTAGGATAAGCCAAGCCTAACTATATGAAATAGATCTATAAACCTAGGTAGATAATTTACATAAACAAGTCATAATCAATGACAATTATAAGCAAGAGTATAAAACAAATCAAATAATATATATTATTAGAACCAAAAGAAGAAGTCTACAAACCCATAACTCCGCAAGATTCCGCCTGGGAAACCAAACTCAGAGACTACTCGCTCCTCGTTATAACAAAACCTAACAAATATATGGAATAATGTGTGTTATATGGAGGAAAAGCTCTCATCTATTTATAAAGAATAGAACCCTAGAACATAAGTACTAAAAGGCCAAGCCCGAAATTCTATCTAAAAACTGGGTAAAAGCCCATCAACTCCTGCTGAAAGAGGCAGCCCGCGGTGCAGCTTCGTGCAAAGGCGTGGTTGCGCATATGTTGGCGTGGTCGCGCAAGCTGGAACGCAGTCGCGCCACTGTGCAGGAGGCTTGGCATAATTGCGTCCTAGGCCAGAAAGCCTCCCTTAGTCTTCTCCTTGGTTGTGCTCGTCCTTCGTCTCTTGCGTCTTCCCTTTGGTACTCATAATCCTCATATTTATCTCCTTTGCTCCATGGAGTCCGGACTACGGTAATACGCTCTAATCATGGCCTAATATACCGGTAATTGATGCTAACTTCCGCTCCTTACGCCATACGAGATGTCGCCAATCAGTAGGCCGCGTTCACCATCCAACGATCATCCTCGCGAAGACCACCATGTAGATATAGAGTAAGAACATGCTCCTGATAACCGTGATATGAGCAACTCTTAATCCATTTCTTGAATGTCTCAAAGTAGTCATAGAGAGACTCCCCAGCTTGTTGCTCAATGTTGCAAATCTTTTTCTTTAAAGACTTGGACTTGATAGTCGGGAAGTATTTTGATAGAAAGAGCTTTTTCATTTCAACCTAGTTGGTGACACTCCCCAGTGCTAATGTGTGATACCAGTCCTTCGCATAATCCTATAGTGAGAAAGAAAAGGATCGCATTTTCATTTGCTCCTCGTCCACATCAGAAGGTCTCAGGTCCGTGCATACCTCCAAGAACTCATCCAGGTGCTGAATAGGATCCTCCACAGTTGTGCCAAAAAAAATGGATAATAAGTGAACTACCCCTATATTTAGCCCGAACCTCTGGATCTCTAGGAAATCAGGTAAAGCCAACGCTCTAGTGGGCATCCCCAAGTTAGGAGTTGTCTACATCTCCAAAGTAACTATGTTTCTATCCATCTCAACATCGGTCTGGAATAAGTATCGAACAAACTCTTCCGCTCTTTCCAACGTGCACGGTCTCACCGTAAACGATAAAACTCTCGCTCGATCTCTGCAATCAGAGCAACAAGAGAAGAATTAGCAGAACGAGCACGAGCCATATAAATAATTCACACCTAGAAATGCTTAATAGAAACCAAAACCAATTACGTTGATATTATTGCCTCCTCGGCAACGACACCAATTTGATGACATCAACTTTTACCCGATCGTATTGGATTAGGTGAACAAAAGCGTTGTAGATGAGAAGTTTGCACGATAGACAATCTTGCCAATTAATTTTCCTAACTAGCCTTTAAATCCTAATAATTCACAATATAATGCAAGGAATGGTTGAACCCATAAGAGGCTATATACTTGTAGTCAGTTTTGTTAATTTGAGCTAGAGTGTGTAGCTATCTAGCTCAATGATTCTGCTTATTTTGATGATAATAAACAGAAGTATTTGATGTCCATTGTGTGTGATAAGATTTTCAGGAATAGCTCGAGGAGTTAGGAGAGTAGCTTTGACACAAGCGGACTAGCTTAGTCCATGAGGAGACTAGCTTAGTGCCTAGAGGGGAAAGTGAATCTCGCCAAGGTAGAATAAAGTGAAGAATAAAGAAGTGAAGAGAAGAGAAGAGTTTAGAAGGCGGAAGGACTAGCTTTAAAAGAAGAGATCTGTTGTAAAGCTAGTGCATCGCGCTTCAAACTTAGAGAACATATACAAGCAATCAAGTGAGAAAACGAGAGTCTATAGAGGAATCCTGCACCAGTGCATAGAGGATTTGGGTCGAGTGAAGGGAAGGCCGAGAAGCTAAGGATAGAGGAAAGAGGAGAATTTATACCTTTGAATAGTGATGTAATAGGATCGCCAAGATGGACAAATCAGGGACGTGCTAAGGGTGTGGAGAGGATTGCCAAACGGACAAAGCTGTTACTCAAGAGAAGAAGCACAAAACACGTGAAGTTGTTGATGCTTTCCAGAGGTGGATTGATCACACGGATCGATGAGGTGTACTTTTTCATTTCCATAGGATATAGTTTCGCTAGACTTGGAGGATAAGTTAGGAATACTATATATATGTCCAATAGGTGATGTTAGGCACACAAGAGTTTACACGAGTTTATGAGATGAAGAGCTAAGAGAGATACAAAGCTTTAGAGAGAAAGCTAAGAGAGTTGAGTGCTTAGGAACTTCACTTGCTGAAAGGAGATAGCAAGAGCGAATCAGACAGAGTTGAGAACTAGAAGAAAGCTACTCTATGCTGAGTATTGTGAAGTAAACGAGTGTCCTAAATCACATTAGGTTTGAGAGATTGCTTGTATTGTGTTGAACGCTAGATTGTATTTACTCAGTGTGTAATATCTCTTTATTAATATAATCTTAGTGGTGAGTTTTATCCCGAACATAATAGAAGCTTAGGGTTCTCACCTTGGGAAAAATCCTTGCATTGAGTCAAACTTATTTACAAACATTTCTAAGTTCAAATATTGTATCTAATCCCCCCTTCCGCAACTCTAACACACTATCTTACTAGCTTGTTGTGCTTAACTTGGAGATTAGACTAGCTTAACCGTGTTTTCAACTTCCATACCTTTAAAACACTTAAGAGAGTCGAACCATGGGCAACAATAAAAACGTTTTTAACCTACTCTCATTTGATAAAACCTACAATTGATATCAGAGCATATGTTGCTCAATTGCATTGATTCCTACTCTCAATATAGTCTGAATTATGGGCAATGATAAAAATGTTTTTAAACTAGGAATCTCTAAGCCACATATCTTAGCTGAGGGTGAACTAGAATGGTGGATCAATATGACTAAGAATTACATCCAAAAAATGGACTATCAATGTTGGAGAATTATTGAAAAATTTGAAGACAAGCTAGCTGAACAAACGGACACTTGTTAATGCGGACCAACAAAATATGCTACGTTGGAGAAGAATGAGAAGGAGAAGCAACTCATATTGAATGCTCTCTCTCAAAGGACATTGACAAAATCACGTCTCTACCTACTACAAAGCTCATGTGGGAATCTATCATAGACATGCATTCTGGCAGTGAAGATATGAAGAATAATCATCGATTTGAGCGCCAAAGGGACTTTTATTCGTTTAATATGGCTGAAAGCGAAACTGTATTGGACTATCATTCAAGGTTCCAAGTTCTATGTGACAAAACTTCCTCGGCAAGACTGAAGGTACAACCTTGGGAACTCTCTTTAGCTTTCATCCATGGTGTTAAATCAAAATTTGATACAACTAAACGGGTTATGCTCATGACAAAAGAGAAAAGAACTGCATGTATTTGTACTTGCTGGAAAACTTAGAGGACATGGAAGGGAAGATCAAAAAGCGTTGCTAACATCAAAGGAATCCAATGGAATGGCTCTCAAGTTAACCCGACTGCTTCAAAAGATGGAAGACAACGATGAAGATGAACATGAAGAAGGTCGGGAAGTGGCGATGATGACTAATCTCATCATAAAGTTATTTTATAAGCAAGGTGGCTTCCAAAGCAAAGATTACAAGCCACGCGACCTCAAGGATGTCATGTGTCTCAATTGCCAAGGTAAAGGACATATGGCCAAGGACTGCACAAGTGAAAAGGTGGACACTAAGGAGGAACCAAGCGGATCAAAAACACCACCGAGGAAGGCCTGCTACTTAATGGGGTGATTCGGATGATGAGCTAGATGTTGGAGAAGCACCAGAGCAGTGCTTATTTGTCACTGAAGATCTTGAACCTGAATCTGACATTGCGGTAAGTTTTCTTAAACTTAAACTTTCTTCTACACCCTATGTGTCTGAAATGACTAAATCTGAGGGTGAACTTGATCAAGCGAGTCATTCTGAGACAAGCTTGATCTGAGTGGTTCCAAGCCCTATAAGTCTGTTATGCCAAAATCTAAGAGCAAGCTCGATCAAGATAGTCTTGAGAAAGACAAGCTTGACCAGAGCGGGTCATCTAAGACCCATCTTGTACGTATTAGGCCCTCAAAATCCAAGCACGAACAAACTAAAGCACAGTGAAGAGTGCCTTCCAGAGGTAAACCTCACCAAGTGATAGATCTTAACGATGACATCTATTATGAGCGAGTTCCTAGAGTTGTGAAGATGAAAGTTCTACCTTCCATTTCTAGAATTGCAAGTGCAAACATTCCTTCAAAGCCAATTCTTTGTTGGAAACCAAAAGCTTGATTTTATTTTACGGGATTGAAATGCCGAGTAGAAGTCACAACGTCATATTCTAAAGCTACTCTCATTTCAAACAATAAGGAGGAGCTTCCATCTTCTTCAGGGCTGAAATGGAGAAATCAAGCGTGCTTCAAATTCTAATACACATCTCTTTCATTCTTATCTTATGGAGATGTACATCTATGTGGTCGGGTATTGCTTTGTTCAAAGCGAGTATCATTTATGGTTAAGCTGACATATATTATTTCAAGCAAGACTCAAATATGTTCAAGCGAATCTCTGCATACTTCAAGTGAATCTTCATTCAACTCTCTGAAGTATGTCTTATACTCCCTCTGTCCCCTTTTTATCTTCCCGTTTGACCAAAAACATGGGTTTTTAGGGAAAAGTGAAGAGTAATAATTGTGGAGGAAAGAGATCGAGAGAAAGAGTAATAATTGGGTATTTAGTGAAGATAAAGTAGTATTGGGAGAGGAGAATCTGTATTGGATAAAGTGAAAGTGGATTGGAAATTGATAAATTGGTTGAAAAGTAGTTTCTATAAATGGAAAATGGGACACCGGAAAAGGAAAGTGGGAAGATAAAAGGGGGACGGAGGGAGTACTTATAGAAGAGAAAACGACAACAACATTTCTTTTTTAAGGCGCTTTGCATGGATATCTTTCTATGCCTTGGGCTTTTGTTAGATTTTCTATCTTTTCTTATTAACCAAAGCAAGATATGCACTGTAAGTGTGTCCCATACTTTGACTATCAATTATGCAGTTTAATTCTACTTTGGGAACTTTAGTTTGATTGTGCTTCTTGCTTGTTTTCTACTCATGCATTATCTATTTCAAGAGACATTCTAGCTAAGGTTGTATATTGCATCAAAGCTATTGATTATAGTCTTAGCCAATTGCATGCTCTTCTTGTTCCACAAATAGAGAATGGTGATCGTCTTATTGCCATATTATAAGCCTAGAGATTATCCATTCCTACATTGTCCCTTGCCTAACATTAGTGTAACGCTTCCTTATTCCTTTGATAAACTCCATAATATGAAGTATTCATTTTTGTGTAAAAACTAGTTACACTCTCATGCACATACTGTGTACATATATGATGAGTGTGAGTGTGTTATGTCCCTACATGTGAAATGTGCATTTCATGTTATTCTCTTACATGCTTAAATGGTACAATGGGTGCATATATCACTTGTTTAACACTCCTAGCATGATCAAGCGCTTGTGTGAGAGTAGCTGAAAAGGTAGTTTGTGTTGCATTTAGGATTTGCATAACTGCAAAGTTTGCATAACGAGGAAGGTTATATTTATGGCTCAGAATAGTGAAGTCTAAACAAGTAGATCAGTGATCCAGTATAAATGGATTCAGAAAAGCTTCGTGGTTCAGTGATCTAGAATAAATAGATTCAGAAAAGGCACACCTATACTTCACAGCGCATCATACTAGTTTGCCAGTGCGTCTCTCCTAGCCGTTACAACGTGTTTATTTGCAGTGCCACGTGTCATTCAGAAAAGCGCTTCTCAGAAAAGGTATTTGCATGTAGCCCTTGTATCGCTTCATAGAATCTAGCCATTGAATTATAGCCGTTTCAGAGAAGATCCGCTGCAGAGCTAGCCGTTGCGAGTTTCAAGCAGTTGGTTGAGTGGTGAATCTTACAGAGGAATATAGAGCTACACTATAAATACACGAGTATGCATTCACTATTGACCTTTACCGTGTTCTATCATCATCTACCTCTCTGAAATCACTATATTCCCACTCGCTCCAACTCGCTCCAACTCGCTCCCACTCGCTTCTACTCGCTCTGACCTATTACTTCCTTAGAAACCCTAATTCTCAAAATTCCTAAAACACACAACACGTCATACCAAATGGCCGATCAATCCCCACTTGCTAAGATCACCGAAGAAGAGCTTCTTGAAGAGCTCTTAGCTTCTCCAACTGTTGATCTTGAAAAAATAGCACAACGACGGCTAGATAGAATTGCTAAGGCTGATCAGACGTCTACAGCTCCTCCAACGACGACACCAAAAGCTATAGTGTCGGGATCAACATCTTCACAGACTCCTGACACTCCATATAATCCAGAGCTAGGTGTTACTGAACTCGCTGAGGGTCAAACCGCTCAGTCAAGTAAAGAGCTTGTACCAGTTATTGATCTGGTCACTGCCTCCGTTGCCAACGTGCTCACAAATTTGACGAGCGTTGAGTCAAAGGTATTTACAATTCTAGAAAAGACAGAAAAAGGTGAACAACTCTTTCTTACCTCTCCTTCTCACCCCCATACATTAGTTAGTTCATTTAAAGATGAAGAGGATGAGGAATTTGCCCCGGCCTAGCACAAGCTCATTAAGGATGCTAAGAACACATCAAAGGCCGCAGGTAAATGCAAGATGATTGAGATTGAGGAGGAAGATCTCATAACAGAGGATGAAGAAAGTGGAGAAACAGTGCCTTCGAAGGTTGTTCAGAAAGAGAAACAATCAAAAGCAAAGAAGCAGAAGAAAGAGGTAAAGGCAATCAAGTCAGAGCTTCCACAATTTCCATTGCTTCTTATATGCATAGCGAAGCGAGATATACCAGCTCCACTGATTGTATCGCCAGAGATGATTCAAGCAATTGAAGACGCTTCAGGCTCAGATTGCTTCACCTACTTAGTCAAGCTACAGAACTGGGATAAGCTCGAAAATGAAGTAAGTAAAGCTGATCTCGATCTTGTTAGTCAATTTTATTCTCGCTTCTCTTGTAACTCTACTTCTGGTGAACCTTCTTCGATCACTTTTCAAAGGTTGAACCACGCTCAAGAAAGCTTCAAAGTTAAGGACCTGGCTAAAGCGATTGGTCAAGAGCCTGGTCCAGATGGCTCATTGGTTGGGTTTGGTCGACTTTACAAGAAGAATTGACCTGTGGGCTCATTGGTTAGGTTTGGTCGACTCTACAAGAAGAATTGACATGTGGATTCGAGATTAATCAAAGAGGTGGTATTTGGTAAGAACATCCCTCAAGTTTGTAAGACTGATCAGCTCTCATCATCTAAGAAACTCTTCCACCACTTCATCGTCAAGAATATCAATCCCAGAAATTCCAACCTCGACCATGTCACTATCTCAGATTGTTGTATAATGGCAGAATGATTAAGCGGAGAGCCAATTAACACGGCACAAATAATGTTCTCTCACATGGTGGTTAGTCGAGCGCATCATGGTATCCCTCTCTCGTTCCCTCACATTATAGCTCGCATGTTGAAGGCAAGAGGTCTCTACAAACCAATCAAAGAGACCATCTTTGACGATGTGCTCACTACAGAGAAGGTAACCAAGCTCGTTTCTAAACCTCCTCCGGCGAGATTATCTTTACCTGTTGCCAGCTCCTCCAGAACCCAATCGAGAGATGTGACTACACCCACTTCCAGCGAGTCTCAAGCGTCTGTTGTTTTTTCCATCCAAAGCTAGTGTTCCACCCATGAAAAGAGACTGACAGAGATAATCACACAGCTACAACTTATGATAGAATGTCATAATGTAATGGCCCACATCATGCAGAATTTAGTTATTGTAACACAAAAGCGTGATGACTTGGGTGTTAAGCTTGTGTTTGTGTGTGCTTTTTGTTATTTTTTTTGCTTACTAAATGTTTAACTTGTAACCTCTAGGTTTTCCCAGCTACAAAGGTGTAAGGATATTTGAATGCTTATATAGTATGCCTTATGGTTTCTATAATCCTGCACTTTATGCTTGGTTACACCTTAAATTTTTGTGCATATTGACTTAATATGCTTGATTATTGAGTTTAGCTTGCTTGCACTTTCCACTTTAGTTCCCTTTGCATGAATTATACTTGTATTTTTCGATGATGTAAAAAAGGGGAAGTAAACATATACATATCTTATTCAACTAAGAGGGAAGATATTAGACCAACTTGGTCTAAGGGGGGAATAAAAGTACTCTTGCTAAGTGTTTGTAGCAGAGTTATTGAGCTGATTTGTTATATCTGAAAGTACTTGAATAAGTTTCATTGCATATCTATAGCTTAACTGATTACTCTTTGAAATATATTGATCTTTATTGTTTAAGTGTTTGTCATCATCAAAAGGAAGAATTGTTAATTTGAGCTAGAGTGCGTAACTAGCTAGCTCAATCATTCCACTTTTTTGATGATGATAAATATAAGTATTTTATGTCCATTGTGTGTCATAAGCTTTCCAGGAATAGCTCGAGGAGTTAGGAGAGTAGCTTTGACACAAGCGGACTAGCTTAGTCCATGAGGAGACTAGCTTAGTGCCTAGCGGAGAAAGCAAATCTCACCAAGGCAGAATGAAGTGAAGAATAAAGAAGTGAAGTGAAGAGTTTAGAAGATGTAAGGACTAGCTTTAAGCAAAGAGAGTCGTTGTAAAGCTAGTGGATCACACTTCAAACTTAGAGAGAATATACAAGCAATCAATTACAAAAGAGAGAGACTACAGATGAATCCTTCACCAGCGCATAGATGATTTAGGTCAAGTGAAGGGAAGGACAAGAAGCTAAGGATAGGGGAAAGAGGAGAATTTCTACCTATGGATAGTGATGTGCGAGGATCACCAAGCTGGACAAATCAGGGATGCGCTAAGGGTGTGGAGAGGATTGCCAACGTGGACAAAATTGTTATTCAAGAGAAGAAGCACAAAACGCGTGAAGCCGTTGATGCTTTCCAGAGGTGGATTGATCACATGGATAGCTGAGGTGGACTTCTTCATTGCCACAGGATATAGTTTCGCTAGACTTGGAGGGCAAATTAGGAATACTATATATATGTGCAATATGTGATGTCAGGCACACGGGAGCTTACATGAGTTAATGAGCTGAAGAGTAAGAGAGCGTTAGAGAGAAAGATAAGAGAGTCGAGTGCTTAGGAACTTCACATGCTGATAGGAGATAGCCAGTGTTCTAAAAAACGCTAGAAGGGTGCTGGGGGGGGGGGGGGGGATGGGCGCCTAGGCGGATGAATATTATAACACTTATTTTTATATTTTAGTACAATTTCATTATGTGAAAATCTAAATAGAAATATATTAATTTATAATTTTCGTAGTAATTCATAATTTAACTATGTATTTTCAATATAACCATATAATTTGCGAATTGATCATCTAAAATTCACAAACTTTATAGCATTTTTCATAAAGAATATCCACAAGACCACAATAAGAAAAAAAATCTTACAGTTTTCAACGCAGATCTCAACTTAATAAAATAGAAATATAATCTAACCCTCCATCTATTCATTCTCAAAGTCCTCCGCAACATGAACATTAACTTTTTGCTCCATGTCTGACTCATCAAGCTCAAACTCATCACTATCTTTATCTACATCATTTGTTCCATCCAGTGATCTAAAAAAGCGCACCTAGGTGGGGCCTAGGCGGTCGATTTTTT
>NW_027366934.1:0-64026 GCF_046119375.1 Phyllobates terribilis
CATTTCTGGTATATGAATAACATGATGTTTTTCAATGGCAAAAATCAATGAATATTGTAAATGCACAAACAGTAATTTCTCCACATTGCAAGGTGCAATTCTGAAATTTTTTGCTTTTTCCTGCTCCTCTTAGCATGATAAAGAAGATTCAAAGAGAGTGAGATGCCAGCTCCTTTCATTCAGTCAGTAGCTTCAAACATTTCTGGTATATGAATAACATGATGTTTTTCAATGGCAAAAATCAATGAATATTGTAAATGCACAAACAGTAATTTCTCCGCATTGCAAGGTGCAATTCTGAAATTTTTTGCTTTTTCCTGCTCTCTTAGCATGATAAAGAAGATTCAAAGAGAGTGAGATGCCAGCTCCTTTCATTCAGTCAGTAGCTTCAATCATTTCTGGATGTTTTTCAATGGCAAAAATCAATGAATATTGTAAATGCACAAACTGTAATTTCTCCGCATTGCAAGGTGCAATTCTGAAATTTTTTGCTTTTTCCTGCTCCTCTTAGCATGTTAAAGAAGATTCAAAGAGAGTGAGATGCCAGCTCCTTTCATTCAGTCAGTAGCTTCAATCATTTCTGGACGTTTTTCAGTGGCAAAAATCAATGAATATTGTAAATGCACAAACAGTAATTTCTCCGCATTGCAAGTTGCAATTCTGAAATTTTTTGCTTTTTCCTGCTCCTCTTAGCATGATAAAGAAGATTCAAAGAGAGTGAGATGCCAGCTCCTTTCATTCAGTCAGTACCTTCAATCATTTCTGGACGTTTTTCAATGGCAAAAATCAATGAATATTGTAAATGCACAAACAGTAATTTCTCCGCATTGCAAGGTGCAAGTCTGAAATTTTTTGCTTTTTCCTGCTCCTCTTAGCATGATAAAGAAGATTCAAAGAGAGTGAGATGCCAGCTACTTTCATTCAGTCAGTAGCTTCAATCATTTCTGGACGTTTTTCAATGGTAAAAATCAATGAATATTGTAAATGCACAAACAGTAATTTCTCCACATTGCAAGGTGCAATTCTGAAATTTTTTGCTTTTTCCTGCTCCTCTTAGCATGATAAAGAAGATTGAAAGAGAGTGAGATGCCAGCTCCTTTCATTCAGTCAGTAGCTTCAAACATTTCTGGTATATGAATAACATGATGTTTTTCAATGGCAAAAATCAATGAATATTGTAAATGCACAAACTGTAATTTCTCCGCATTGCAAGGTGCAATTCTGAAATTTTTTGCTTTTTCCTGCTCCTCTTAGCATGATAAAGAAGATTCAAAGAGAGTGAGATGCCAGCTCCTTTCATTCAGTCAGTAGCTTCAAACATTTCTGGTATATGAATAACATGATGTTTTTCAATGGCAAAAATCAATGAATATTGTAAATGCACAAACAGTAATTTCTCCGCATTGCAAGGTGCAATTCTGAAATTTTTTGCTTTTTCCTGCTCCTCTTAGCATGATAAAGAAGATTCAAAGAGAGTGAGATGCCAGCTCCTTTCATTCAGTCAGTAGCTTCAATCATTTCTGGACGTTTTTCAATGGCAAAAATCAATGAATATTGTAAATGCACAAACAGTAATTTCTCTGCATTGCAAGGTGCAATTCTGAAATTTTTTGCTTTTTCCTGCTCCTCTTAGCATGATAAAGAAGATTCAAAGAGAGTGAGATGTCAGCTCCTTTCATTCAGTCAGTAGCTTCAAACATTTCTGGTATATGAATAACATGATGTTTTTCAATGGCAAAAATCAATGAATATTGTAAATGCACAAACAGTAATTTCTCCGCATTGCAAGGTGCAATTCTGAAATTTTTTGCTTTTTCCTGCTCCTCTTAGCATGATAAAGAAGATTCAAAGAGAGTGAGATGCCAGCTCCTTTCATTCAGTCAGTAGCTTCAATCATTTCTGGACGTTTTTCAATGGCAAAAATCAATGAATATTGTAAATGCACAAACAGTAATTTCTCTGCATTGCAAGGTGCAATTCTGAAATTTTTTGCTTTTTCCTGCTCCTCTTAGCATGATAAAGAAGATTCAAAGAGAGTGAGATGCCAGCTCCTTTCGTTCAGTCAGTAGCTTCAATCATTTCTGGACGTTTTTCAATGGCAAAAATCATTGAATATTATAAATGCACAAACAGTAATTTCTCCGCATTGCAAGGTGCAATTCTGAAATTTTTTACTTTTTCCTGATCCTCTTAGCATGATAAAGAAGATTCAAAGAGAGTGAGATGCCAGCTCCTTTAATTCAGTCAGTAGCTTCAATCATTTCTGGTATATGAATAACATGATGTTTTTCAATGGCAAAAATCAATGAATATTGTAAATGCACAAACCAGTAATTTCTCCGCATTGCAAGGTGCAATTCTGAAATTTTTTGCTTTTTCCTGCTCCTCTTAGCATGATAAAAGAAGATTCAAAGAGAGTGAGATGCCAGCTCCTTTCATTCAGTCAGTAGCTTCAATCATTTCTGGACGTTTTCAATGGCAAAAATCAATGAATATTGTAAATGCACAAACAGTAATTTCTCCGCATTGCAAGGTGCAATTCTGAAATTTTTTGATTTTTCCTGCTCCTCTTAGCATGATAAAGAAGATTCAAAGAGAGTGAGATGCCAGCTACTTTCATTCAGTCAGTAGCTTCAAACATTTCTGGTATATGAATAACATAATGTTTTTCAATGGCAAAAATCAATGAATATTGTAAATGCACAAACAGTAATTTCTCCGCATTGCAAGGTGCAAGTCTGAAATTTTTTGCTTTTTCCTGCTCCTCTTAGCATGATAAAGAAGATTCAAAGAGAGTGAGATGCCAGCTACTTTCATTCAGTCAGTAGCTTCAATCATTTCTGGACGTTTTTCAATGGTAAAAATCAATGAATATTGTAAATGCACAAACAGTAATTTCTCCACATTGCAAGGTGCAATTCTGAAATTTTTGCTTTTTCCTGCTCCTCTTAGCATGATAAAGAAGATTCAAAGAGAGTGAGATGCCAGCTCCTTTCATTCAGTCAGTAGCTTCAAACATTTCTGGTATATGAATAACATGATGTTTTTCAATGGCAAAAATCAATGAATATTGTAAATGCACAAACAGTAATTTCTCCGCATTGCAAGGTGCAATTCTGAAATTTTTGCTTTTTCCTGCTCCTCTTAGCATGATAAAGAAGATTCAAAGAGAGTGAGATGCCAGCTCCTTTCATTCAGTCAGTAGCTTCAATCATTTCTGGATGTTTTTCAATGGCAAAAATCAATGAATATTGTAAATGCACAAACTGTAATTTCTCCGCATTGCAAGGTGCAATTCTGAAATTTTTTGCTTTTTCCTGCTCCTCTTAGCATGATAAAGAAGATTCAAAGAGAGTGAGATGCCAGCTCCTTTCATTCAGTCAGTAGCTTCAATCATTTCTGGACGTTTTTCAATGGCAAAAATCAATGAATATTGTAAATGCACAAACAGTAATTTCTCCGCATTGCAAGGTGCAATTCTGAAATTTTTTGCTTTTTCCTGCTCCTCTTAGCATGATAAAGAAGATTCAAAGAGAGTGAGATGCCAGCTCCTTTCATTCAGTCAGTACCTTCAATCATTTCTGGACGTTTTTCAATGGCAAAAATCAATGAATATTGTAAATGCACAAACAGTAATTTCTCCGCATTGCAAGGTGCAATTCTGAAATTTTTTGCTTTTTCCCGCTCCTCTTAGCATGATAAAGAAGATTCAAAGAGAGTGAGGTGCCAGCTCCTTTCATTCAGTCAGTAGCTTCAAACATTTCTGGTATATGAATAACATGTTTTTCAATGGCAAAAATCAATGAATATTGTAAATGCACAAACAGTAATTTCTCCGCATTGCAAGGTGCAATTCTGAAATTTTTTGATTTTTCCTGCTCCTCTTAGCATGATAAAGAAGATTCAAAGAGAGTGAGATGCCAGCTCCTTTCATTCAGTCAGTAGCTTCATCATTTCTGGTATATGAAAAACATGTTTTTCAATGGCAAAAATCAATGAATATTGTAAATGCACAAACAGTAATATCTCCACATTGCACGGTGCAATTCTGAAATTTTTAGCTTTTTCCTGTTAATCCTAGCATGATAAAGAAGATTCAAAGAGAGTGAGATGCCAGCTCCTTTCATTCAGTCAGTAGCTTCAAACATTTCTGGTATATGAAAACATGTTTTTCAATGGCAAAAATCAATGAATATTGTAAATGCACAAACAGTAATATCTCCACATTGCAAGGTGCAATTCTGAAATTTTTTGCTTTTTCCTGCTAATCCTAGCATGATAAAGAAGATTCAAAGAGAGTGAGATGCCAGCTCCTTTCATTCAGTCAGTAGCTTCAAACATTTCTGGTATATGAAAAACATGTTTTTCAATGGCAAAAATCAATGAATATTGTAAATGCACAAACAGTAATATCTCCACATTGCACGGTGCAATTCTGAAATTTTTAGCTTTTTCCTGTTAATCCTAGCATGATAAAGAAGATTCAAAGAGAGTGAGATGCCAGCTCCTTTCATTCAGTCAGTAGCTTCAAACATTTCTGGTATATGAAAAACATGTTTTTCAATGGCAAAAATCAATGAATATTGTAAATGCACAAACAGTAATATCTCCACATTGCAAGGTGCAATTCTGAAATTTTTTGCTTTTTCCTGCTAATCCTAGCATGATAAAGAAGATTCAAAGAGAGTGAGATGCCAGCTCCTTTCATTCAGTCAGTAGCTTCAAACATTTCTGGTATATGAAAAACATGTTTTTCAATGGCAAAAATCAATGAATATTGTAAATGCACAAACAGTAATATCTCCACATTGCAAGGTGCAATTCTGAAATTTTTTGCTTTTTCCTGCTAATCCTAGCATGATAAAGAAGATTCAAAGAGAGTGAGATGCAGCTCCTTTCATTCAGTCAGTAGCTTCAAACATTTCTGGTATATGAAAAACATGTTTTTCAATGGCAAAAATCAATGAATATTGTAAATGCACAAACAGTAATATCTCCACATTGCACGGTGCAATTCTGAAATTTTTTGCTTTTTCCTGCTAATCCTAGCATGATAAAGAAGATTCAAAGAGAGTGAGATGCCAGCTCCTTTCATTCAGTCAGTAGCTTCAAACATTTCTGGTATATGAAAAACATGTTTTTCAATGGCAAAAATCAATGAATATTGTAAATGCACAAACAGTAATATCTCCACATTGCAAGGTGCAATTCTGAAATTTTTTGCTTTTTCCTGCTAATCCTAGCATGATAAAGAAGATTCAAAGAGAGTGAGATGCCAGCTCCTTTCATTCAGTCAGTAGCTTCAAACATTTCTGGTATATGAAAAACATGTTTTTCAATGGCAAAAATCAATGAATATTGTAAATGCACAAACAGTAATATCTCCACATTGCACGGTGCAATTCTGAAATTTTTAGCTTTTTCCTGTTAATCCTAGCATGATAAAGAAGATTCAAAGAGAGTGAGATGCCAGCTCCTTTCATTCAGTCAGTAGCTTCAAACATTTCTGGTATATGAAAAACATGTTTTTCAATGGCAAAAATCAATGAATATTGTAAATGCACAAACAGTAATATCTCCACATTGCAAGGTGCAATTCTGAAATTTTTTGCTTTTTCCTGCTAATCCTAGCATGATAAAGAAGATTCAAAGAGAGTGAGATGCCAGCTCCTTTCATTCAGTCAGTAGCTTCAAACATTTCTGGTATATGAAAAACATGTTTTTCAATGGCAAAAATCAATGAATATTGTAAATGCACAAACAGTAATATCTCCACATTGCACGGTGCAATTCTGAAATTTTTAGCTTTTTCTGTTAATCCTAGCATGATAAAGAAGATTCAAAGAGAGTGAGATGCCAGCTCCTTTCATTCAGTCAGTAGCTTCAATCATTTCTGGACGTTTTTCAATGGCAAAAATCAATGAATATTGTAAATGCACAAACAGTAATTTCTCTGCATTGCAAGGTGCAATTCTGAAATTTTTGCTTTTTCCTGCTCCTCTTAGCATGATAAAGAAGATTCAAAGAGAGTGAGATGTCAGCTCCTTTCATTCAGTCAGTAGCTTCAAACATTTCTGGTATATGAATAACATGATGTTTTTCAATGGCAAAAATCAATGAATATTGTAAATGCACAAACAGTAATTTCTCCGCATTGCAAGGTGCAATTCTGAAATTTTTTGCTTTTTCCTGCTCCTCTTAGCATGATAAAGAAGATTCAAAGAGAGTGAGATGCCAGCTCCTTTCATTCAGTCAGTAGCTTCAATCATTTCTGGACGTTTTTCAATGGCAAAAATCAATGAATATTGTAAATGCACAAACAGTAATTTCTCTGCATTGCAAGGTGCAATTCTGAAATTTTTTGCTTTTTCCTGCTCCTCTTAGCATGATAAAGAAGATTCAAAGAGAGTGAGATGCCAGCTCCTTTCGTTCAGTCAGTAGCTTCAATCATTTCTGGACGTTTTTCAATGGCAAAAATCATTGAATATTATAAATGCACAAACAGTAATTTCTCCGCATTGCAAGGTGCAATTCTGAAATTTTTTACTTTTTCCTGATCCTCTTAGCATGATAAAGAAGATTCAAAGAGAGTGAGATGCCAGCTCCTTTAATTCAGTCAGTAGCTTCAATCATTTCTGGTATATGAATAAACATGATGTTTTTCAATGGCAAAAATCAATGAATATTGTAAATGCACAAACAGTAATTTCTCCGCATTGCAAGGTGCAATTCTGAAATTTTTTGCTTTTTCCTGCTCCTCTTAGCATGATAAAGAAGATTCAAAGAGAGTGAGATGCCAGCTCCTTTCATTCAGTCAGTAGCTTCAATCATTTCTGGACGTTTTTCAATGGCAAAAATCAATGAATATTGTAAATGCACAAACAGTAATTTCTCCGCATTGCAAGGTGCAATTCTGAAATTTTTTGATTTTTCCTGCTCCTCTTAGCATGATAAAGAAGATTCAAAGAGAGTGAGATGCCAGCTACTTTCATTCAGTCAGTAGCTTCAAACATTTCTGGTATATGAATAACATGATGTTTTTCAATGGCAAAAATCAATGAATATTGTAAATGCACAAACAGTAATTTCTCCACATTGCAAGGTGCAATTCTGAAATTTTTTGCTTTTTCCTGCTCCTCTTAGCATGATAAAGAAGATTCAAAGAGAGTGAGATGCCAGCTCCTTTCATTCAGTCAGTAGCTTCAAACATTTCTGGTATATGAATAACATGATGTTTTTCAATGGCAAAAATCAATGAATATTGTAAATGCACAAACAGTAATTTCTCCGCATTGCAAGGTGCAATTCTGAAATTTTTTGCTTTTTCCTGCTCCTCTTAGCATGATAAAGAAGATTCAAAGAGAGTGAGATGCCAGCTCCTTTCATTCAGTCAGTAGCTTCAATCATTTCTGGATGTTTTTCAATGGCAAAAATCAATGAATATTGTAAATGCACAAACTGTAATTTCTCCGCATTGCAAGGTGCAATTCTGAAATTTTTTGCTTTTTCCTGCTCCTCTTAGCATGTTAAAGAAGATTCAAAGAGAGTGAGATGCCAGCTCCTTTCATTCAGTCAGTAGCTTCAATCATTTCTGGACGTTTTTCAGTGGCAAAAATCAATGAATATTGTAAATGCACAAACAGTAATTTCTCCGCATTGCAAGGTGCAATTCTGAAATTTTTTGCTTTTTCCTGCTCCTCTTAGCATGATAAAGAAGATTCAAAGAGAGTGAGATGCCAGCTCCTTTCATTCAGTCAGTACCTTCAATCATTTCTGGACGTTTTTCAATGGCAAAAATCAATGAATATTGTAAATGCACAAACAGTAATTTCTCCGCATTGCAAGGTGCAAGTCTGAAATTTTTTGCTTTTTCCTGCTCCTCTTAGCATGATAAAGAAGATTCAAAGAGAGTGAGATGCCAGCTACTTTCATTCAGTCAGTAGCTTCAATCATTTCTGGACGTTTTTCAATGGTAAAAATCAATGAATATTGTAAATGCACAAACAGTAATTTCTCCACATTGCAAGGTGCAATTCTGAAATTTTTTGCTTTTTCCTGCTCCTCTTAGCATGATAAAGAAGATTCAAAGAGAGTGAGATGCCAGCTCCTTTCATTCAGTCAGTAGCTTCAAACATTTCTGGTATATGAATAACATGATGTTTTTCAATGGCAAAAATCAATGAATATTGTAAATGCACAAACTGTAATTTCTCCGCATTGCAAGGTGCAATTCTGAAATTTTTTGCTTTTTCCTGCTCCTCTTAGCATGATAAAGAAGATTCAAAGAGAGTGAGATGCCAGCTCCTTTCATTCAGTCAGTAGCTTCAAACATTTCTGGTATATGAATAACATGATGTTTTTCAATGGCAAAAATCAATGAATATTGTAAATGCACAAACAGTAATTTCTCCGCATTGCAAGGTGCAATTCTGAAATTTTTTGCTTTTTCCTGCTCCTCTTAGCATGATAAAGAAGATTCAAAGAGAGTGAGATGCCAGCTCCTTTCATTCAGTCAGTAGCTTCAATCATTTCTGGACGTTTTTCAATGGCAAAAATCAATGAATATTGTAAATGCACAAACAGTAATTTCTCTGCATTGCAAGGTGCAATTCTGAAATTTTTTGCTTTTTCCTGCTCCTCTTAGCATGATAAAGAAGATTCAAAGAGAGTGAGATGTCAGCTCCTTTCATTCAGTCAGTAGCTTCAAACATTTCTGGTATATGAATAACATGATGTTTTTCAATGGCAAAAATCAATGAATATTGTAAATGCACAAACAGTAATTTCTCCGCATTGCAAGGTGCAATTCTGAAATTTTTTGCTTTTTCCTGCTCCTCTTAGCATGATAAAGAAGATTCAAAGAGAGTGAGATGCCAGCTCCTTTCATTCAGTCAGTAGCTTCAATCATTTCTGGACGTTTTTCAATGGCAAAAATCAATGAATATTGTAAATGCACAAACAGTAATTTCTCTGCATTGCAAGGTGCAATTCTGAAATTTTTTGCTTTTTCCTGCTCCTCTTAGCATGATAAAGAAGATTCAAAGAGAGTGAGATGCCAGCTCCTTTCGTTCAGTCAGTAGCTTCAATCATTTCTGGACGTTTTTCAATGGCAAAAATCATTGAATATTATAAATGCACAAACAGTAATTTCTCCGCATTGCAAGGTGCAATTCTGAAATTTTTTACTTTTTCCTGATCCTCTTAGCATGATAAAGAAGATTCAAAGAGAGTGAGATGCCAGCTCCTTTAATTCAGTCAGTAGCTTCAATCATTTCTGGTATATGAATAACATGATGTTTTTCAATGGCAAAAATCAATGAATATTGTAAATGCACAAACAGTAATTTCTCCGCATTGCAAGGTGCAATTCTGAAATTTTTTGCTTTTTCCTGCTCCTCTTAGCATGATAAAGAAGATTCAAAGAGAGTGAGATGCCAGCTCCTTTCATTCAGTCAGTAGCTTCAATCATTTCTGGACGTTTTTCAATGGCAAAAATCAATGAATATTGTAAATGCACAAACAGTAATTTCTCCGCATTGCAAGGTGCAATTCTGAAATTTTTTGATTTTTCCTGCTCCTCTTAGCATGATAAAGAAGATTCAAAGAGAGTGAGATGCCAGCTACTTTCATTCAGTCAGTAGCTTCAAACATTTCTGGTATATGAATAACATAATGTTTTTCAATGGCAAAAATCAATGAATATTGTAAATGCACAAACAGTAATTTCTCCGCATTGCAAGGTGCAAGTCTGAAATTTTTTGCTTTTTCCTGCTCCTCTTAGCATGATAAAGAAGATTCAAAGAGAGTGAGATGCCAGCTACTTTCATTCAGTCAGTAGCTTCAATCATTTCTGGACGTTTTTCAATGGTAAAAATCAATGAATATTGTAAATGCACAAACAGTAATTTCTCCACATTGCAAGGTGCAATTCTGAAATTTTTTGCTTTTTCCTGCTCCTCTTAGCATGATAAAGAAGATTCAAAGAGAGTGAGATGCCAGCTCCTTTCATTCAGTCAGTAGCTTCAAACATTTCTGGTATATGAATAACATGATGTTTTTCAATGGCAAAAATCAATGAATATTGTAAATGCACAAACAGTAATTTCTCCGCATTGCAAGGTGCAATTCTGAAATTTTTTGCTTTTTCCTGCTCCTCTTAGCATGATAAAGAAGATTCAAAGAGAGTGAGATGCCAGCTCCTTTCATTCAGTCAGTAGCTTCAATCATTTCTGGATGTTTTTCAATGGCAAAAATCAATGAATATTGTAAATGCACAAAACTGTAATTTCTCCGCATTGCAAGGTGCAATTCTGAAATTTTTTGCTTTTTCCTGCTCCTCTTAGCATGATAAAGAAGATTCAAAGAGAGTGAGATGCCAGCTCCTTTCATTCAGTCAGTAGCTTCAATCATTTCTGGACGTTTTTCAATGGCAAAAATCAATGAATATTGTAAATGCACAAACAGTAATTTCTCCGCATTGCAAGGTGCAATTCTGAAATTTTTTGCTTTTTCCTGCTCCTCTTAGCATGATAAAGAAGATTCAAAGAGAGTGAGATGCCAGCTCCTTTCATTCAGTCAGTACCTTCAATCATTTCTGGACGTTTTTCAATGGCAAAAATCAATGAATATTGTAAATGCACAAACAGTAATTTCTCCGCATTGCAAGGTGCAATTCTGAAATTTTTTGCTTTTTCCCGCTCCTCTTAGCATGATAAAGAAGATTCAAAGAGAGTGAGGTGCCAGCTCCTTTCATTCAGTCAGTAGCTTCAAACATTTCTGGTATATGAATAACATGTTTTTCAATGGCAAAAATCAATGAATATTGTAAATGCACAAACAGTAATTTCTCCGCATTGCAAGGTGCAATTCTGAAATTTTTTGATTTTTCCTGCTCCTCTTAGCATGATAAAGAAGATTCAAAGAGAGTGAGATGCCAGCTCCTTTCATTCAGTCAGTAGCTTCAATCATTTCTGGTATATGAAAAACATGTTTTTCAATGGCAAAAATCAATGAATATTGTAAATGCACAAACAGTAATATCTCCACATTGCACGGTGCAATTCTGAAATTTTTAGCTTTTTCCTGTTAATCCTAGCATGATAAAGAAGATTCAAAGAGAGTGAGATGCCAGCTCCTTTCATTCAGTCAGTAGCTTCAAACATTTCTGGTATATGAAAAACATGTTTTTCAATGGCAAAAATCAATGAATATTGTAAATGCACAAACAGTAATATCTCCACATTGCAAGGTGCAATTCTGAAATTTTTTGCTTTTTCCTGCTAATCCTAGCATGATAAAGAAGATTCAAAGAGAGTGAGATGCCAGCTCCTTTCATTCAGTCAGTAGCTTCAAACATTTCTGGTATATGAAAAACATGTTTTTCAATGGCAAAAATCAATGAATATTGTAAATGCACAAACAGTAATATCTCCACATTGCACGGTGCAATTCTGAAATTTTTAGCTTTTTCCTGTTAATCCTAGCATGATAAAGAAGATTCAAAGAGAGTGAGATGCCAGCTCCTTTCATTCAGTCAGTAGCTTCAAACATTTCTGGTATATGAAAAACATGTTTTTCAATGGCAAAAATCAATGAATATTGTAAATGCACAAACAGTAATATCTCCACATTGCAAGGTGCAATTCTGAAATTTTTTGCTTTTTCCTGCTAATCCTGGCATGATAAAGAAGATTCAAAGAGAGTGAGATGCCAGCTCCTTTCATTCAGTCAGTAGCTTCAAACATTTCTGGTATATGAAAAACATGTTTTTCAATGGCAAAAATCAATGAATATTGTAAATGCACAAACAGTAATATCTCCACATTGCAAGGTGCAATTCTGAAATTTTTTGCTTTTTCCTGCTAATCCTAGCATGATAAAGAAGATTCAAAGAGAGTGAGATGCCAGCTCCTTTCATTCAGTCAGTAGCTTCAAACATTTCTGGTATATGAAAAACATGTTTTTCAATGGCAAAAATCAATGAATATTGTAAATGCACAAACAGTAATATCTCCACATTGCACGGTGCAATTCTGAAATTTTTTGCTTTTTCCTGCTAATCCTAGCATGATAAAGAAGATTCAAAGAGAGTGAGATGCCAGCTCCTTTCATTCAGTCAGTAGCTTCAAACATTTCTGGTATATGAAAAACATGTTTTTCAATGGCAAAAATCAATGAATATTGTAAATGCACAAACAGTAATATCTCCACATTGCAAGGTGCAATTCTGAAATTTTTTGCTTTTTCCTGCTAATCCTAGCATGATAAAGAAGATTCAAAGAGAGTGAGATGCCAGCTCCTTTCATTCAGTCAGTAGCTTCAAACATTTCTGGTATATGAAAAACATGTTTTTCAATGGCAAAAATCAATGAATATTGTAAATGCACAAACAGTAATATCTCCACATTGCACGGTGCAATTCTGAAATTTTTAGCTTTTTCCTGTTAATCCTAGCATGATAAAGAAGATTCAAAGAGAGTGAGATGCCAGCTCCTTTCATTCAGTCAGTAGCTTCAAACATTTCTGGTATATGAAAAACATGTTTTTCAATGGCAAAAATCAATGAATATTGTAAATGCACAAACAGTAATATCTCCACATTGCAAGGTGCAATTCTGAAATTTTTTGCTTTTTCCTGCTAATCCTAGCATGATAAAGAAGATTCAAAGAGAGTGAGATGCCAGCTCCTTTCATTCAGTCAGTAGCTTCAAACATTTCTGGTATATGAAAAACATGTTTTTCAATGGCAAAAATCAATGAATATTGTAAATGCACAAACAGTAATATCTCCACATTGCACGGTGCAATTCTGAAATTTTTAGCTTTTTCCTGTTAATCCTAGCATGATAAAGAAGATTCAAAGAGAGTGAGATGCCAGCTCCTTTCATTCAGTCAGTAGCTTCAATCATTTCTGGACGTTTTTCAATGGCAAAAATCAATGAATATTGTAAATGCACAAACAGTAATTTCTCTGCATTGCAAGGTGCAATTCTGAAATTTTTTGCTTTTTCCTGCTCCTCTTAGCATGATAAAGAAGATTCAAAGAGAGTGAGATGTCAGCTCCTTTCATTCAGTCAGTAGCTTCAAACATTTCTGGTATATGAATAACATGATGTTTTTCAATGGCAAAAATCAATGAATATTGTAAATGCACAAACAGTAATTTCTCCGCATTGCAAGGTGCAATTCTGAAATTTTTTGCTTTTTCCTGCTCCTCTTAGCATGATAAAGAAGATTCAAAGAGAGTGAGATGCCAGCTCCTTTCATTCAGTCAGTAGCTTCAATCATTTCTGGACGTTTTTCAATGGCAAAAATCAATGAATATTGTAAATGCACAAACAGTAATTTCTCTGCATTGCAAGGTGCAATTCTGAAATTTTTTGCTTTTTCCTGCTCCTCTTAGCATGATAAAGAAGATTCAAAGAGAGTGAGATGCCAGCTCCTTTCGTTCAGTCAGTAGCTTCAATCATTTCTGGACGTTTTTCAATGGCAAAAATCATTGAATATTATAAATGCACAAACAGTAATTTCTCCGCATTGCAAGGTGCAATTCTGAAATTTTTTACTTTTTCCTGATCCTCTTAGCATGATAAAGAAGATTCAAAGAGAGTGAGATGCCAGCTCCTTTAATTCAGTCAGTAGCTTCAATCATTTCTGGTATATGAATAACATGATGTTTTTCAATGGCAAAAATCAATGAATATTGTAAATGCACAAACAGTAATTTCTCCGCATTGCAAGGTGCAATTCTGAAATTTTTTGCTTTTTCCTGCTCCTCTTAGCATGATAAAGAAGATTCAAAGAGAGTGAGATGCCAGCTCCTTTCATTCAGTCAGTAGCTTCAATCATTTCTGGACGTTTTTCAATGGCAAAAATCAATGAATATTGTAAATGCACAAACAGTAATTTCTCCGCATTGCAAGGTGCAATTCTGAAATTTTTTGATTTTTCCTGCTCCTCTTAGCATGATAAAGAAGATTCAAAGAGAGTGAGATGCCAGCTACTTTCATTCAGTCAGTAGCTTCAAACATTTCTGGTATATGAATAACATGATGTTTTTCAATGGCAAAAATCAATGAATATTGTAAATGCACAAACAGTAATTTCTCCACATTGCAAGGTGCAATTCTGAAATTTTTTGCTTTTTCCTGCTCCTCTTAGCATGATAAAGAAGATTCAAAGAGAGTGAGATGCCAGCTCCTTTCATTCAGTCAGTAGCTTCAAACATTTCTGGTATATGAATAACATGATGTTTTTCAATGGCAAAAATCAATGAATATTGTAAATGCACAAACAGTAATTTCTCCGCATTGCAAGGTGCAATTCTGAAATTTTTTGCTTTTTCCTGCTCCTCTTAGCATGATAAAGAAGATTCAAAGAGAGTGAGATGCCAGCTCCTTTCATTCAGTCAGTAGCTTCAATCATTTCTGGATGTTTTTCAATGGCAAAAATCAATGAATATTGTAAATGCACAAACTGTAATTTCTCCGCATTGCAAGGTGCAATTCTGAAATTTTTTGCTTTTTCCTGCTCCTCTTAGCATGTTAAAGAAGATTCAAAGAGAGTGAGATGCCAGCTCCTTTCATTCAGTCAGTAGCTTCAATCATTTCTGGACGTTTTTCAGTGGCAAAAATCAATGAATATTGTAAATGCACAAACAGTAATTTCTCCGCATTGCAAGGTGCAATTCTGAAATTTTTTGCTTTTTCCTGCTCCTCTTAGCATGATAAAGAAGATTCAAAGAGAGTGAGATGCCAGCTCCTTTCATTCAGTCAGTACCTTCAATCATTTCTGGACGTTTTTCAATGGCAAAAATCAATGAATATTGTAAATGCACAAACAGTAATTTCTCCGCATTGCAAGGTGCAAGTCTGAAATTTTTTGCTTTTTCCTGCTCCTCTTAGCATGATAAAGAAGATTCAAAGAGAGTGAGATGCCAGCTACTTTCATTCAGTCAGTAGCTTCAATCATTTCTGGACGTTTTTCAATGGTAAAAATCAATGAATATTGTAAATGCACAAACAGTAATTTCTCCACATTGCAAGGTGCAATTCTGAAATTTTTTGCTTTTTCCTGCTCCTCTTAGCATGATAAAGAAGATTCAAAGAGAGTGAGATGCCAGCTCCTTTCATTCAGTCAGTAGCTTCAAACATTTCTGGTATATGAATAACATGATGTTTTTCAATGGCAAAAATCAATGAATATTGTAAATGCACAAACTGTAATTTCTCCGCATTGCAAGGTGCAATTCTGAAATTTTTTGCTTTTTCCTGCTCCTCTTAGCATGATAAAGAAGATTCAAAGAGAGTGAGATGCCAGCTCCTTTCATTCAGTCAGTAGCTTCAAACATTTCTGGTATATGAATAACATGATGTTTTTCAATGGCAAAAATCAATGAATATTGTAAATGCACAAACAGTAATTTCTCCGCATTGCAAGGTGCAATTCTGAAATTTTTTGCTTTTTCCTGCTCCTCTTAGCATGATAAAGAAGATTCAAAGAGAGTGAGATGCCAGCTCCTTTCATTCAGTCAGTAGCTTCAATCATTTCTGGACGTTTTTCAATGGCAAAAATCAATGAATATTGTAAATGCACAAACAGTAATTTCTCTGCATTGCAAGGTGCAATTCTGAAATTTTTTGCTTTTTCCTGCTCCTCTTAGCATGATAAAGAAGATTCAAAGAGAGTGAGATGTCAGCTCCTTTCATTCAGTCAGTAGCTTCAAACATTTCTGGTATATGAATAACATGATGTTTTTCAATGGCAAAAATCAATGAATATTGTAAATGCACAAACAGTAATTTCTCCGCATTGCAAGGTGCAATTCTGAAATTTTTTGCTTTTTCCTGCTCCTCTTAGCATGATAAAGAAGATTCAAAGAGAGTGAGATGCCAGCTCCTTTCATTCAGTCAGTAGCTTCAATCATTTCTGGACGTTTTTCAATGGCAAAAATCAATGAATATTGTAAATGCACAAACAGTAATTTCTCTGCATTGCAAGGTGCAATTCTGAAATTTTTTGCTTTTTCCTGCTCCTCTTAGCATGATAAAGAAGATTCAAAGAGAGTGAGATGCCAGCTCCTTTCGTTCAGTCAGTAGCTTCAATCATTTCTGGACGTTTTTCAATGGCAAAAATCATTGAATATTATAAATGCACAAACAGTAATTTCTCCGCATTGCAAGGTGCAATTCTGAAATTTTTTACTTTTTCCTGATCCTCTTAGCATGATAAAGAAGATTCAAAGAGAGTGAGATGCCAGCTCCTTTAATTCAGTCAGTAGCTTCAATCATTTCTGGTATATGAATAACATGATGTTTTTCAATGGCAAAAATCAATGAATATTGTAAATGCACAAACAGTAATTTCTCCGCATTGCAAGGTGCAATTCTGAAATTTTTTGCTTTTTCCTGCTCCTCTTAGCATGATAAAGAAGATTCAAAGAGAGTGAGATGCCAGCTCCTTTCATTCAGTCAGTAGCTTCAATCATTTCTGGACGTTTTTCAATGGCAAAAATCAATGAATATTGTAAATGCACAAACAGTAATTTCTCCGCATTGCAAGGTGCAATTCTGAAATTTTTTGATTTTTCCTGCTCCTCTTAGCATGATAAAGAAGATTCAAAGAGAGTGAGATGCCAGCTACTTTCATTCAGTCAGTAGCTTCAAACATTTCTGGTATATGAATAACATAATGTTTTTCAATGGCAAAAATCAATGAATATTGTAAATGCACAAACAGTAATTTCTCCGCATTGCAAGGTGCAAGTCTGAAATTTTTTGCTTTTTCCTGCTCCTCTTAGCATGATAAAGAAGATTCAAAGAGAGTGAGATGCCAGCTACTTTCATTCAGTCAGTAGCTTCAATCATTTCTGGACGTTTTTCAATGGTAAAAATCAATGAATATTGTAAATGCACAAACAGTAATTTCTCCACATTGCAAGGTGCAATTCTGAAATTTTTTGCTTTTTCCTGCTCCTCTTAGCATGATAAAGAAGATTCAAAGAGAGTGAGATGCCAGCTCCTTTCATTCAGTCAGTAGCTTCAAACATTTCTGGTATATGAATAACATGATGTTTTTCAATGGCAAAAATCAATGAATATTGTAAATGCACAAACAGTAATTTCTCCGCATTGCAAGGTGCAATTCTGAAATTTTTTGCTTTTTCCTGCTCCTCTTAGCATGATAAAGAAGATTCAAAGAGAGTGAGATGCCAGCTCCTTTCATTCAGTCAGTAGCTTCAATCATTTCTGGATGTTTTTCAATGGCAAAAATCAATGAATATTGTAAATGCACAAACTGTAATTTCTCCGCATTGCAAGGTGCAATTCTGAAATTTTTTGCTTTTTCCTGCTCCTCTTAGCATGATAAAGAAGATTCAAAGAGAGTGAGATGCCAGCTCCTTTCATTCAGTCAGTAGCTTCAATCATTTCTGGACGTTTTTCAATGGCAAAAATCAATGAATATTGTAAATGCACAAACAGTAATTTCTCCGCATTGCAAGGTGCAATTCTGAAATTTTTTGCTTTTTCCTGCTCCTCTTAGCATGATAAAGAAGATTCAAAGAGAGTGAGATGCCAGCTCCTTTCATTCAGTCAGTACCTTCAATCATTTCTGGACGTTTTTCAATGGCAAAAATCAATGAATATTGTAAATGCACAAACAGTAATTTCTCCGCATTGCAAGGTGCAATTCTGAAATTTTTTGCTTTTTCCCGCTCCTCTTAGCATGATAAAGAAGATTCAAAGAGAGTGAGGTGCCAGCTCCTTTCATTCAGTCAGTAGCTTCAAACATTTCTGGTATATGAATAACATGTTTTTCAATGGCAAAAATCAATGAATATTGTAAATGCACAAACAGTAATTTCTCCGCATTGCAAGGTGCAATTCTGAAATTTTTTGATTTTTCCTGCTCCTCTTAGCATGATAAAGAAGATTCAAAGAGAGTGAGATGCCAGCTCCTTTCATTCAGTCAGTAGCTTCAATCATTTCTGGTATATGAAAAACATGTTTTTCAATGGCAAAAATCAATGAATATTGTAAATGCACAAACAGTAATATCTCCACATTGCACGGTGCAATTCTGAAATTTTTAGCTTTTTCCTGTTAATCCTAGCATGATAAAGAAGATTCAAAGAGAGTGAGATGCCAGCTCCTTTCATTCAGTCAGTAGCTTCAAACATTTCTGGTATATGAAAAACATGTTTTTCAATGGCAAAAATCAATGAATATTGTAAATGCACAAACAGTAATATCTCCACATTGCAAGGTGCAATTCTGAAATTTTTTGCTTTTTCCTGTTAATCCTAGCATGATAAAGAAGATTCAAAGAGAGTGAGATGCCAGCTCCTTTCATTCAGTCAGTAGCTTCAAACATTTCTGGTATATGAAAAACATGTTTTTCAATGGCAAAAATCAATGAATATTGTAAATGCACAAACAGTAATATCTCCACATTGCAAGGTGCAATTCTGAAATTTTTTGCTTTTTCCTGCTAATCCTAGCATGATAAAGAAGATTCAAAGAGAGTGAGATGCCAGCTCCTTTCATTCAGTCAGTAGCTTCAAACATTTCTGGTATATGAAAAACATGTTTTTCAATGGCAAAAATCAATGAATATTGTAAATGCACAAACAGTAATATCTCCACATTGCACGGTGCAATTCTGAAATTTTTAGCTTTTTCCTGTTAATCCTAGCATGATAAAGAAGATTCAAAGAGAGTGAGATGCCAGCTCCTTTCATTCAGTCAGTAGCTTCAAACATTTCTGGTATATGAAAAACATGTTTTTCAATGGCAAAAATCAATGAATATTGTAAATGCACAAACAGTAATATCTCCACATTGCAAGGTGCAATTCTGAAATTTTTTGCTTTTTCCAGCTAATCCTAGCATGATAAAGAAGATTCAAAGAGAGATGCCAGCTCCTTTCATTCAGTCAGTAGCTTCAAACATTTCTGGTATATGAAAAACATGTTTTTCAATGGCAAAAATCAATGAATATTGTAAATGCACAAACAGTAATATCTCCACATTGCACGGTGCAATTCTGAAATTTTTAGCTTTTTCCTGTTAATCCTAGCATGATAAAGAAGATTCAAAGAGAGTGAGATGCCAGCTCCTTTCATTCAGTCAGTAGCTTCAAACATTTCTGGTATATGAAAAACATGTTTTTCAATGGCAAAAATCAATGAATATTGTAAATGCACAAACAGTAATATCTCCACATTGCAAGGTGCAATTCTGAAATTTTTTGCTTTTTCCTGTTAATCCTAGCATGATAAAGAAGATTCAAAGAGAGTGAGATGCCAGCTCCTTTCATTCAGTCAGTAGCTTCAAACATTTCTGGTATATGAAAAACATGTTTTTCAATGGCAAAAATCAATGAATATTGTAAATGCACAAACAGTAATATCTCCACATTGCAAGGTGCAATTCTGAAATTTTTTGCTTTTTCCTGCTAATCCTAGCATGATAAAGAAGATTCAAAGGGAGTGAGATGCCAGCTCCTTTCATTCAGTCAGTAGCTTCAATCATTTCTGGTATATGAAAAACATGTTTTTCAATGGCAAAAATCAATGAATATTGTAAATGCACAAACAGTAATATCTCCACATTGCACGGTGCAATTCTGAAATTTTTAGCTTTTTCCTGTTAATCCTAGCATGATAAAGAAGATTCAAAGAGAGTGAGATGCCAGCTCCTTTCATTCAGTCAGTAGCTTCAAACATTTCTGGTATATGAAAAACATGTTTTTCAATGGCAAAAATCAATGAATATTGTAAATGCACAAACAGTAATATCTCCACATTGCAAGGTGCAATTCTGAAATTTTTTGCTTTTTCCTGTTAATCCTAGCATGATAAAGAAGATTCAAAGAGAGTGAGATGCCAGCTCCTTTCATTCAGTCAGTAGCTTCAAACATTTCTGGTATATGAAAAACATGTTTTTCAATGGCAAAAATCAATGAATATTGTAAATGCACAAACAGTAATATCTCCACATTGCAAGGTGCAATTCTGAAATTTTTTGCTTTTTCCTGCTAATCCTAGCATGATAAAGAAGATTCAAAGAGAGTGAGATGCCAGCTCCTTTCATTCAGTCAGTAGCTTCAAACATTTCTGGTATATGAAAAACATGTTTTTCAATGGCAAAAATCAATGAATATTGTAAATGCACAAACAGTAATATCTCATTGCACGGTGCAATTCTGAAATTTTTTGCTTTTTCCTGTTAATCCTAGCATGATAAAGAAGATTCAAAGAGAGTGAGATGCCAGCTCCTTTCATTCAGTCAGTAGCTTCAAACATTTCTGGTATATGAAAAACATGTTTTTCAATGGCAAAAATCAATGAATATTGTAAATGCACAAACAGTAATATCTCCACATTGCACGGTGCAATTCTGAAATTTTTAGCTTTTTCCTGTTAATCCTAGCATGATAAAGAAGATTCAAAGAGAGTGAGATGCCAGCTCCTTTCATTCAGTCAGTAGCTTCAAACATTTCTGGTATATGAAAAACATGTTTTTCAATGGCAAAAATCAATGAATATTGTAAATGCACAAACAGTAATATCTCCACATTGCAAGGTGCAATTCTGAAATTTTTTGCTTTTTCCTGCTAATCCTAGCATGATAAAGAAGATTCAAAGAGAGTGAGATGCCAGCTCCTTTCATTCAGTCAGTAGCTTCAAACATTTCTGGTATATGAAAAACATGTTTTTCAATGGCAAAAATCAATGAATATTGTAAATGCACAAACAGTAATATCTCCACATTGCAAGGTGCAATTCTGAAATTTTTTGCTTTTTCCTGCTAATCCTAGCATGATAAAGAAGATTCAAAGAGAGTGAGATGCCAGCTCCTTTCATTCAGTCAGTAGCTTCAATCATTTCTGGTATATGAATAACATGATGTTTTTCAATGGCAAAAATCAATGAATATTGTAAATGCACAAACAGTAATTTCTCCGCATTGCAAGGTGCAATTCTGAAATTTTTTGCTTTTTCCTGCTCCTCTTAGCATGATAAAGATTCAAAGAGAGTGAGATGCCAGCTCCTTTCATTCAGTCAGTAGCTTCAATCATTTCTGGACGTTTTTCAATGGCAAAAATCAATGAATATTGTAAATGCACAAACAGTAATTTCTCCGCATTGCAAGGTGCAATTCTGAAATTTTTTGCTTTTTCCTGCTAATCCTAGCATGATAAAGAAGATTCAAAGAGAGTGAGATGCCAGCTCCTTTCATTCAGTCAGTAGCTTCAAACATTTCTGGTATATGAAAAACATGTTTTTCAATGGCAAAAATCAATGAATATTGTAAATGCACAAACAGTAATATCTCCACATTGCAAGGTGCAATTCTGAAATTTTTTGCTTTTTCCTGCTAATCCTAGCATGATAAAGAAGATTCAAAGAGAGTGAGATGCCAGCTCCTTTCATTCAGTCAGTAGCTTCAAACATTTCTGGTATATGAAAAACATGTTTTTCAATGGCAAAAATCAATGAATATTGTAAATGCACAAACAGTAATATCTCCACATTGCACGGTGCAATTCTGAAATTTTTAGCTTTTTCCTGTTAATCCTAGCATGATAAAGAAGATTCAAAGAGAGTGAGATGCCAGCTCCTTTCATTCAGTCAGTAGCTTCAAACATTTCTGGTATATGAAAAACATGTTTTTCAATGGCAAAAATCAATGAATATTGTAAATGCACAAACAGTAATATCTCCACATTGCAAGGTGCAATTCTGAAATTTTTTGCTTTTTCCTGCTAATCCTAGCATGATAAAGAAGATTCAAAGAGAGTGAGATGCCAGCTCCTTTCATTCAGTCAGTAGCTTCAAACATTTCTGGTATATGAAAAACATGTTTTTCAATGGCAAAAATCAATGAATATTGTAAATGCACAAACAGTAATATCTCCACATTGCACGGTGCAATTCTGAAATTTTTAGCTTTTTCCTGTTAATCCTAGCATGATAAAGAAGATTCAAAGAGAGTGAGATGCCAGCTCCTTTCATTCAGTCAGTAGCTTCAATCATTTCTGGACGTTTTTCAATGGCAAAAATCAATGAATATTGTAAATGCACAAACAGTAATTTCTCTGCATTGCAAGGTGCAATTCTGAAATTTTTTGCTTTTTCCTGCTCCTCTTAGCATGATAAAGAAGATTCAAAGAGAGTGAGATGTCAGCTCCTTTCATTCAGTCAGTAGCTTCAAACATTTCTGGTATATGAATAACATGATGTTTTTCAATGGCAAAAATCAATGAATATTGTAAATGCACAAACAGTAATTTCTCCGCATTGCAAGGTGCAATTCTGAAATTTTTTGCTTTTTCCTGCTCCTCTTAGCATGATAAAGAAGATTCAAAGAGAGTGAGATGCCAGCTCCTTTCATTCAGTCAGTAGCTTCAATCATTTCTGGACGTTTTTCAATGGCAAAAATCAATGAATATTGTAAATGCACAAACAGTAATTTCTCTGCATTGCAAGGTGCAATTCTGAAATTTTTTGCTTTTTCCTGCTCCTCTTAGCATGATAAAGAAGATTCAAAGAGAGTGAGATGCCAGCTCCTTTCATTCAGTCAGTAGCTTCAAACATTTCTGGTATATGAAAAACATGTTTTTCAATGGCAAAAATCAATGAATATTGTAAATGCACAAACAGTAATATCTCCACATTGCACGGTGCAATTCTGAAATTTTTAGCTTTTTCCTGTTAATCCTAGCATGATAAAGAAGATTCAAAGAGAGTGAGATGCCAGCTCCTTTCATTCAGTCAGTAGCTTCAAACATTTCTGGTATATGAAAAACATGTTTTTCAATGGCAAAAATCAATGAATATTGTAAATGCACAAACAGTAATATCTCCACATTGCAAGGTGCAATTCTGAAATTTTTTGCTTTTTCCTGCTAATCCTAGCATGATAAAGAAGATTCAAAGAGAGTGAGATGCCAGCTCCTTTCATTCAGTCAGTAGCTTCAAACATTTCTGGTATATGAAAAACATGTTTTTCAATGGCAAAAATCAATGAATATTGTAAATGCACAAACAGTAATATCTCCACATTGCACGGTGCAATTCTGAAATTTTTAGCTTTTTCCTGTTAATCCTAGCATGATAAAGAAGATTCAAAGAGAGTGAGATGCCAGCTCCTTTCATTCAGTCAGTAGCTTCAATCATTTCTGGACGTTTTTCAATGGCAAAAATCAATGAATATTGTAAATGCACAAACAGTAATTTCTCTGCATTGCAAGGTGCAATTCTGAAATTTTTTGCTTTTTCCTGCTCCTCTTAGCATGATAAAGAAGATTCAAAGAGAGTGAGATGTCAGCTCCTTTCATTCAGTCAGTAGCTTCAAACATTTCTGGTATATGAATAACATGATGTTTTTCAATGGCAAAAATCAATGAATATTGTAAATGCACAAACAGTAATTTCTCCGCATTGCAAGGTGCAATTCTGAAATTTTTTGCTTTTTCCTGCTCCTCTTAGCATGATAAAGAAGATTCAAAGAGAGTGAGATGCCAGCTCCTTTCATTCAGTCAGTAGCTTCAATCATTTCTGGACGTTTTTCAATGGCAAAAATCAATGAATATTGTAAATGCACAAACAGTAATTTCTCTGCATTGCAAGGTGCAATTCTGAAATTTTTTGCTTTTTCCTGCTCCTCTTAGCATGATAAAGAAGATTCAAAGAGAGTGAGATGCCAGCTCCTTTCGTTCAGTCAGTAGCTTCAATCATTTCTGGACGTTTTTCAATGGCAAAAATCATTGAATATTATAAATGCACAAACAGTAATTTCTCCGCATTGCAAGGTGCAATTCTGAAATTTTTTACTTTTTCCTGATCCTCTTAGCATGATAAAGAAGATTCAAAGAGAGTGAGATGCCAGCTCCTTTAATTCAGTCAGTAGCTTCAATCATTTCTGGTATATGAATAACATGATGTTTTTCAATGGCAAAAATCAATGAATATTGTAAATGCACAAACAGTAATTTCTCCGCATTGCAAGGTGCAATTCTGAAATTTTTTGCTTTTTCCTGCTCCTCTTAGCATGATAAAGAAGATTCAAAGAGAGTGAGATGCCAGCTCCTTTCATTCAGTCAGTAGCTTCAATCATTTCTGGACGTTTTTCAATGGCAAAAATCAATGAATATTGTAAATGCACAAACAGTAATTTCTCCGCATTGCAAGGTGCAATTCTGAAATTTTTTGATTTTTCCTGCTCCTCTTAGCATGATAAAGAAGATTCAAAGAGAGTGAGATGCCAGCTACTTTCATTCAGTCAGTAGCTTCAAACATTTCTGGTATATGAATAACATGATGTTTTTCAATGGCAAAAATCAATGAATATTGTAAATGCACAAACAGTAATTTCTCCACATTGCAAGGTGCAATTCTGAAATTTTTTGCTTTTTCCTGCTCCTCTTAGCATGATAAAGAAGATTCAAAGAGAGTGAGATGCCAGCTCCTTTCATTCAGTCAGTAGCTTCAAACATTTCTGGTATATGAATAACATGATGTTTTTCAATGGCAAAAATCAATGAATATTGTAAATGCACAAACAGTAATTTCTCCGCATTGCAAGGTGCAATTCTGAAATTTTTTGCTTTTTCCTGCTCCTCTTAGCATGATAAAGAAGATTCAAAGAGAGTGAGATGCCAGCTCCTTTCATTCAGTCAGTAGCTTCAATCATTTCTGGATGTTTTTCAATGGCAAAAATCAATGAATATTGTAAATGCACAAACTGTAATTTCTCCGCATTGCAAGGTGCAATTCTGAAATTTTTTGCTTTTTCCTGCTCCTCTTAGCATGTTAAAGAAGATTCAAAGAGAGTGAGATGCCAGCTCCTTTCATTCAGTCAGTAGCTTCAATCATTTCTGGATGTTTTTCAGTGGCAAAAATCAATGAATATTGTAAATGCACAAACAGTAATTTCTCCGCATTGCAAGGTGCAATTCTGAAATTTTTTGCTTTTTCCTGCTCCTCTTAGCATGATAAAGAAGATTCAAAGAGAGTGAGATGCCAGCTCCTTTCATTCAGTCAGTACCTTCAATCATTTCTGGACGTTTTTCAATGGCAAAAATCAATGAATATTGTAAATGCACAAACAGTAATTTCTCCGCATTGCAAGGTGCAAGTCTGAAATTTTTTGCTTTTTCCTGCTCCTCTTAGCATGATAAAGAAGATTCAAAGAGAGTGAGATGCCAGCTACTTTCATTCAGTCAGTAGCTTCAATCATTTCTGGACGTTTTTCAATGGTAAAAATCAATGAATATTGTAAATGCACAAACAGTAATTTCTCCACATTGCAAGGTGCAATTCTGAAATTTTTTGCTTTTTCCTGCTCCTCTTAGCATGATAAAGAAGATTCAAAGAGAGTGAGATGCCAGCTCCTTTCATTCAGTCAGTAGCTTCAAACATTTCTGGTATATGAATAACATTATGTTTTTCAATGGCAAAAATCAATGAATATTGTAAATGCACAAACTGTAATTTCTCCGCATTGCAAGGTGCAATTCTGAAATTTTTTGCTTTTTCCTGCTCCTCTTAGCATGATAAAGAAGATTCAAAGAGAGTGAGATGCCAGCTCCTTTCATTCAGTCAGTAGCTTCAAACATTTCTGGTATATGAATAACATGATGTTTTTCAATGGCAAAAATCAATGAATATTGTAAATGCACAAACAGTAATTTCTCCGCATTGCAAGGTGCAATTCTGAAATTTTTTGCTTTTTCCTGCTCCTCTTAGCATGATAAAGAAGATTCAAAGAGAGTGAGATGCCAGCTCCTTTCATTCAGTCAGTAGCTTCAATCATTTCTGGACGTTTTTCAATGGCAAAAATCAATGAATATTGTAAATGCACAAACAGTAATTTCTCTGCATTGCAAGGTGCAATTCTGAAATTTTTTGCTTTTTCCTGCTCCTCTTAGCATGATAAAGAAGATTCAAAGAGAGTGAGATGTCAGCTCCTTTCATTCAGTCAGTAGCTTCAAACATTTCTGGTATATGAATAACATGATGTTTTTCAATGGCAAAAATCAATGAATATTGTAAATGCACAAACAGTAATTTCTCCGCATTGCAAGGTGCAATTCTGAAATTTTTTGCTTTTTCCTGCTCCTCTTAGCATGATAAAGAAGATTCAAAGAGAGTGAGATGCCAGCTCCTTTCATTCAGTCAGTAGCTTCAATCATTTCTGGACGTTTTTCAATGGCAAAAATCAATGAATATTGTAAATGCACAAACAGTAATTTCTCTGCATTGCAAGGTGCAATTCTGAAATTTTTTGCTTTTTCCTGCTCCTCTTAGCATGATAAAGAAGATTCAAAGAGAGTGAGATGCCAGCTCCTTTCGTTCAGTCAGTAGCTTCAATCATTTCTGGACGTTTTTCAATGGCAAAAATCATTGAATATTATAAATGCACAAACAGTAATTTCTCCGCATTGCAAGGTGCAATTCTGAAATTTTTTACTTTTTCCTGATCCTCTTAGCATGATAAAGAAGATTCAAAGAGAGTGAGATGCCAGCTCCTTTAATTCAGTCAGTAGCTTCAATCATTTCTGGTATATGAATAACATGATGTTTTTCAATGGCAAAAATCAATGAATATTGTAAATGCACAAACAGTAATTTCTCCGCATTGCAAGGTGCAATTCTGAAATTTTTTGCTTTTTCCTGCTCCTCTTAGCATGATAAAGAAGATTCAAAGAGAGTGAGATGCCAGCTCCTTTCATTCAGTCAGTAGCTTCAATCATTTCTGGACGTTTTTCAATGGCAAAAATCAATGAATATTGTAAATGCACAAACAGTAATTTCTCCGCATTGCAAGGTGCAATTCTGAAATTTTTTGATTTTTCCTGCTCCTCTTAGCATGATAAAGAAGATTCAAAGAGAGTGAGATGCCAGCTACTTTCATTCAGTCAGTAGCTTCAAACATTTCTGGTATATGAATAACATAATGTTTTTCAATGGCAAAAATCAATGAATATTGTAAATGCACAAACAGTAATTTCTCCGCATTGCAAGGTGCAAGTCTGAAATTTTTTGCTTTTTCCTGCTCCTCTTAGCATGATAAAGAAGATTCAAAGAGAGTGAGATGCCAGCTACTTTCATTCAGTCAGTAGCTTCAATCATTTCTGGACGTTTTTCAATGGTAAAAATCAATGAATATTGTAAATGCACAAACAGTAATTTCTCCACATTGCAAGGTGCAATTCTGAAATTTTTTGCTTTTTCCTGCTCCTCTTAGCATGATAAAGAAGATTCAAATAGAGTGAGATGCCAGCTCCTTTCATTCAGTCAGTAGCTTCAAACATTTCTGGTATATGAATAACATGATGTTTTTCAATGGCAAAAATCAATGAATATTGTAAATGCACAAACAGTAATTTCTCCGCATTGCAAGGTGCAATTCTGAAATTTTTTGCTTTTTCCTGCTCCTCTTAGCATGATAAAGAAGATTCAAAGAGAGTGAGATGCCAGCTCCTTTCATTCAGTCAGTAGCTTCAATCATTTCTGGATGTTTTTCAATGGCAAAAATCAATGAATATTGTAAATGCACAAAACTGTAATTTCTCCGCATTGCAAGGTGCAATTCTGAAATTTTTTGCTTTTTCCTGCTCCTCTTAGCATGATAAAGAAGATTCAAAGAGAGTGAGATGCCAGCTCCTTTCATTCAGTCAGTAGCTTCAATCATTTCTGGACGTTTTTCAATGGCAAAAATCAATGAATATTGTAAATGCACAAACAGTAATTTCTCCGCATTGCAAGGTGCAATTCTGAAATTTTTTGCTTTTTCCTGCTCCTCTTAGCATGATAAAGAAGATTCAAAGAGAGTGAGATGCCAGCTCCTTTCATTCAGTCAGTACCTTCAATCATTTCTGGACGTTTTTCAATGGCAAAAATCAATGAATATTGTAAATGCACAAACAGTAATTTCTCCGCATTGCAAGGTGCAATTCTGAAATTTTTTGCTTTTTCCCGCTCCTCTTAGCATGATAAAGAAGATTCAAAGAGAGTGAGGTGCCAGCTCCTTTCATTCAGTCAGTAGCTTCAAACATTTCTGGTATATGAATAACATGTTTTTCAATGGCAAAAATCAATGAATATTGTAAATGCACAAACAGTAATTTCTCCGCATTGCAAGGTGCAATTCTGAAATTTTTTGATTTTTCCTGCTCCTCTTAGCATGATAAAGAAGATTCAAAGAGAGTGAGATGCCAGCTCCTTTCATTCAGTCAGTAGCTTCAATCATTTCTGGTATATGAAAAACATGTTTTTCAATGGCAAAAATCAATGAATATTGTAAATGCACAAACAGTAATATCTCCACATTGCACGGTGCAATTCTGAAATTTTTAGCTTTTTCCTGTTAATCCTAGCATGATAAAGAAGATTCAAAGAGAGTGAGATGCCAGCTCCTTTCATTCAGTCAGTAGCTTCAAACATTTCTGGTATATGAAAAACATGTTTTTCAATGGCAAAAATCAATGAATATTGTAAATGCACAAACAGTAATATCTCCACATTGCAAGGTGCAATTCTGAAATTTTTTGCTTTTTCCTGCTAATCCTAGCATGATAAAGAAGATTCAAAGAGAGTGAGATGCCAGCTCCTTTCATTCAGTCAGTAGCTTCAAACATTTCTGGTATATGAAAAACATGTTTTTCAATGGCAAAAATCAATGAATATTGTAAATGCACAAACAGTAATATCTCCACATTGCACGGTGCAATTCTGAAATTTTTAGCTTTTTCCTGTTAATCCTAGCATGATAAAGAAGATTCAAAGAGAGTGAGATGCCAGCTCCTTTCATTCAGTCAGTAGCTTCAAACATTTCTGGTATATGAAAAACATGTTTTTCAATGGCAAAAATCAATGAATATTGTAAATGCACAAACAGTAATATCTCCACATTGCAAGGTGCAATTCTGAAATTTTTTGCTTTTTCCTGCTAATCCTGGCATGATAAAGAAGATTCAAAGAGAGTGAGATGCCAGCTCCTTTCATTCAGTCAGTAGCTTCAAACATTTCTGGTATATGAAAAACATGTTTTTCAATGGCAAAAATCAATGAATATTGTAAATGCACAAACAGTAATATCTCCACATTGCAAGGTGCAATTCTGAAATTTTTTGCTTTTTCCTGCTAATCCTAGCATGATAAAGAAGATTCAAAGAGAGTGAGATGCCAGCTCCTTTCATTCAGTCAGTAGCTTCAAACATTTCTGGTATATGAAAAACATGTTTTTCAATGGCAAAAATCAATGAATATTGTAAATGCACAAACAGTAATATCTCCACATTGCACGGTGCAATTCTGAAATTTTTTGCTTTTTCCTGCTAATCCTAGCATGATAAAGAAGATTCAAAGAGAGTGAGATGCCAGCTCCTTTCATTCAGTCAGTAGCTTCAAACATTTCTGGTATATGAAAAACATGTTTTTCAATGGCAAAAATCAATGAATATTGTAAATGCACAAACAGTAATACCTCCACATTGCAAGGTGCAATTCTGAAATTTTTTGCTTTTTCCTGCTAATCCTAGCATGATAAAGAAGATTCAAAGAGAGTGAGATGCCAGCTCCTTTCATTCAGTCAGTAGCTTCAAACATTTCTGGTATATGAAAAACATGTTTTTCAATGGCAAAAATCAATGAATATTGTAAATGCACAAACAGTAATATCTCCACATTGCACGGTGCAATTCTGAAATTTTTAGCTTTTTCCTGTTAATCCTAGCATGATAAAGAAGATTCAAAGAGAGTGAGATGCCAGCTCCTTTCATTCAGTCAGTAGCTTCAAACATTTCTGGTATATGAAAAACATGTTTTTCAATGGCAAAAATCAATGAATATTGTAAATGCACAAACAGTAATATCTCCACATTGCAAGGTGCAATTCTGAAATTTTTTGCTTTTTCCTGCTAATCCTAGCATGATAAAGAAGATTCAAAGAGAGTGAGATGCCAGCTCCTTTCATTCAGTCAGTAGCTTCAAACATTTCTGGTATATGAAAAACATGTTTTTCAATGGCAAAAATCAATGAATATTGTAAATGCACAAACAGTAATATCTCCACATTGCACGGTGCAATTCTGAAATTTTTAGCTTTTTCCTGTTAATCCTAGCATGATAAAGAAGATTCAAAGAGAGTGAGATGCCAGCTCCTTTCATTCAGTCAGTAGCTTCAATCATTTCTGGACGTTTTTCAATGGCAAAAATCAATGAATATTGTAAATGCACAAACAGTAATTTCTCTGCATTGCAAGGTGCAATTCTGAAATTTTTTGCTTTTTCCTGCTCCTCTTAGCATGATAAAGAAGATTCAAAGAGAGTGAGATGCCAGCTCCTTTCATTCAGTCAGTAGCTTCAAACATTTCTGGTATATGAATAACATGATGTTTTTCAATGGCAAAAATCAATGAATATTGTAAATGCACAAACAGTAATTTCTCCGCATTGCAAGGTGCAATTCTGAAATTTTTTGCTTTTTCCTGCTCCTCTTAGCATGATAAAGAAGATTCAAAGAGAGTGAGATGCCAGCTCCTTTCATTCAGTCAGTAGCTTCAATCATTTCTGGATGTTTTTCAATGGCAAAAATCAATGAATATTGTAAATGCACAAACTGTAATTTCTCCGCATTGCAAGGTGCAATTCTGAAATTTTTTGCTTTTTCCTGCTCCTCTTAGCATGTTAAAGAAGATTCAAAGAGAGTGAGATGCCAGCTCCTTTCATTCAGTCAGTAGCTTCAATCATTTCTGGACGTTTTTCAGTGGCAAAAATCAATGAATATTGTAAATGCACAAACAGTAATTTCTCCGCATTGCAAGGTGCAATTCTGAAATTTTTTGCTTTTTCCTGCTCCTCTTAGCATGATAAAGAAGATTCAAAGAGAGTGAGATGCCAGCTCCTTTCATTCAGTCAGTACCTTCAATCATTTCTGGACGTTTTTCAATGGCAAAAATCAATGAATATTGTAAATGCACAAACAGTAATTTCTCCGCATTGCAAGGTGCAAGTCTGAAATTTTTTGCTTTTTCCTGCTCCTCTTAGCATGATAAAGAAGATTCAAAGAGAGTGAGATGCCAGCTACTTTCATTCAGTCAGTAGCTTCAATCATTTCTGGACGTTTTTCAATGGTAAAAATCAATGAATATTGTAAATGCACAAACAGCAATTTCTCCACATTGCAAGGTGCAATTCTGAAATTTTTTGCTTTTTCCTGCTCCTCTTAGCATGATAAAGAAGATTCAAAGAGAGTGAGATGCCAGCTCCTTTCATTCAGTCAGTAGCTTCAAACATTTCTGGTATATGAATAACATGATGTTTTTCAATGGCAAAAATCAATGAATATTGTAAATGCACAAACTGTAATTTCTCCGCATTGCAAGGTGCAATTCTGAAATTTTTTGCTTTTTCCTGCTCCTCTTAGCATGATAAAGAAGATTCAAAGAGAGTGAGATGCCAGCTCCTTTCATTCAGTCAGTAGCTTCAAACATTTCTGGTATATGAATAACATGATGTTTTTCAATGGCAAAAATCAATGAATATTGTAAATGCACAAACAGTAATTTCTCCGCATTGCAAGGTGCAATTCTGAAATTTTTTGCTTTTTCCTGCTCCTCTTAGCATGATAAAGAAGATTCAAAGAGAGTGAGATGCCAGCTCCTTTCATTCAGTCAGTAGCTTCAATCATTTCTGGACGTTTTTCAATGGCAAAAATCAATGAATATTGTAAATGCACAAACAGTAATTTCTCTGCATTGCAAGGTGCAATTCTGAAATTTTTTGCTTTTTCCTGCTCCTCTTAGCATGATAAAGAAGATTCAAAGAGAGTGAGATGTCAGCTCCTTTCATTCAGTCAGTAGCTTCAAACATTTCTGGTATATGAATAACATGATGTTTTTCAATGGCAAAAATCAATGAATATTGTAAATGCACAAACAGTAATTTCTCCGCATTGCAAGGTGCAATTCTGAAATTTTTTGCTTTTTCCTGCTCCTCTTAGCATGATAAAGAAGATTCAAAGAGAGTGAGATGCCAGCTCCTTTCATTCAGTCAGTAGCTTCAATCATTTCTGGACGTTTTTCAATGGCAAAAATCAATGAATATTGTAAATGCACAAACAGTAATTTCTCTGCATTGCAAGGTGCAATTCTGAAATTTTTTGCTTTTTCCTGCTCCTCTTAGCATGATAAAGAAGATTCAAAGAGAGTGAGATGCCAGCTCCTTTCGTTCAGTCAGTAGCTTCAATCATTTCTGGACGTTTTTCAATGGCAAAAATCATTGAATATTATAAATGCACAAACAGTAATTTCTCCGCATTGCAAGGTGCAATTCTGAAATTTTTTACTTTTTCCTGATCCTCTTAGCATGATAAAGAAGATTCAAAGAGAGTGAGATGCCAGCTCCTTTAATTCAGTCAGTAGCTTCAATCATTTCTGGTATATGAATAACATGATGTTTTTCAATGGCAAAAATCAATGAATATTGTAAATGCACAAACAGTAATTTCTCCGCATTGCAAGGTGCAATTCTGAAATTTTTTGCTTTTTCCTGCTCCTCTTAGCATGATAAAGAAGATTCAAAGAGAGTGAGATGCCAGCTCCTTTCATTCAGTCAGTAGCTTCAATCATTTCTGGACGTTTTTCAATGGCAAAAATCAATGAATATTGTAAATGCACAAACAGTAATTTCTCCGCATTGCAAGGTGCAATTCTGAAATTTTTTGATTTTTCCTGCTCCTCTTAGCATGATAAAGAAGATTCAAAGAGAGTGAGATGCCAGCTACTTTCATTCAGTCAGTAGCTTCAAACATTTCTGGTATATGAATAACATAATGTTTTTCAATGGCAAAAATCAATGAATATTGTAAATGCACAAACAGTAATTTCTCCGCATTGCAAGGTGCAAGTCTGAAATTTTTTGCTTTTTCCTGCTCCTCTTAGCATGATAAAGAAGATTCAAAGAGAGTGAGATGCCAGCTACTTTCATTCAGTCAGTAGCTTCAATCATTTCTGGACGTTTTTCAATGGTAAAAATCAATGAATATTGTAAATGCACAAACAGTAATTTCTCCACATTGCAAGGTGCAATTCTGAAATTTTTTGCTTTTTCCTGCTCCTCTTAGCATGATAAAGAAGATTCAAAGAGAGTGAGATGCCAGCTCCTTTCATTCAGTCAGTAGCTTCAAACATTTCTGGTATATGAATAACATGATGTTTTTCAATGGCAAAAATCAATGAATATTGTAAATGCACAAACAGTAATTTCTCCGCATTGCAAGGTGCAATTCTGAAATTTTTTGCTTTTTCCTGCTCCTCTTAGCATGATAAAGAAGATTCAAAGAGAGTGAGATGCCAGCTCCTTTCATTCAGTCAGTAGCTTCAATCATTTCTGGATGTTTTTCAATGGCAAAAATCAATGAATATTGTAAATGCACAAACTGTAATTTCTCCGCATTGCAAGGTGCAATTCTGAAATTTTTTGCTTTTTCCTGCTCCTCTTAGCATGATAAAGAAGATTCAAAGAGAGTGAGATGCCAGCTCCTTTCATTCAGTCAGTAGCTTCAATCATTTCTGGACGTTTTTCAATGGCAAAAATCAATGAATATTGTAAATGCACAAACAGTAATTTCTCCGCATTGCAAGGTGCAATTCTGAAATTTTTTGCTTTTTCCTGCTCCTCTTAGCATGATAAAGAAGATTCAAAGAGAGTGAGATGCCAGCTCCTTTCATTCAGTCAGTACCTTCAATCATTTCTGGACGTTTTTCAATGGCAAAAATCAATGAATATTGTAAATGCACAAACAGTAATTTCTCCGCATTGCAAGGTGCAATTCTGAAATTTTTTGCTTTTTCCCGCTCCTCTTAGCATGATAAAGAAGATTCAAAGAGAGTGAGGTGCCAGCTCCTTTCATTCAGTCAGTAGCTTCAAACATTTCTGGTATATGAATAACATGTTTTTCAATGGCAAAAATCAATGAATATTGTAAATGCACAAACAGTAATTTCTCCGCATTGCAAGGTGCAATTCTGAAATTTTTTGATTTTTCCTGCTCCTCTTAGCATGATAAAGAAGATTCAAAGAGAGTGAGATGCCAGCTCCTTTCATTCAGTCAGTAGCTTCAATCATTTCTGGTATATGAAAAACATGTTTTTCAATGGCAAAAATCAATGAATATTGTAAATGCACAAACAGTAATATCTCCACATTGCACGGTGCAATTCTGAAATTTTTAGCTTTTTCCTGTTAATCCTAGCATGATAAAGAAGATTCAAAGAGAGTGAGATGCCAGCTCCTTTCATTCAGTCAGTAGCTTCAAACATTTCTGGTATATGAAAAACATGTTTTTCAATGGCAAAAATCAATGAATATTGTAAATGCACAAACAGTAATATCTCCACATTGCAAGGTGCAATTCTGAAATTTTTTGCTTTTTCCTGTTAATCCTAGCATGATAAAGAAGATTCAAAGAGAGTGAGATGCCAGCTCCTTTCATTCAGTCAGTAGCTTCAAACATTTCTGGTATATGAAAAACATGTTTTTCAATGGCAAAAATCAATGAATATTGTAAATGCACAAACAGTAATATCTCCACATTGCAAGGTGCAATTCTGAAATTTTTTGCTTTTTCCTGCTAATCCTAGCATGATAAAGAAGATTCAAAGAGAGTGAGATGCCAGCTCCTTTCATTCAGTCAGTAGCTTCAAACATTTCTGGTATATGAAAAACATGTTTTTCAATGGCAAAAATCAATGAATATTGTAAATGCACAAACAGTAATATCTCCACATTGCACGGTGCAATTCTGAAATTTTTAGCTTTTTCCTGTTAATCCTAGCATGATAAAGAAGATTCAAAGAGAGTGAGATGCCAGCTCCTTTCATTCAGTCAGTAGCTTCAAACATTTCTGGTATATGAAAAACATGTTTTTCAATGGCAAAAATCAATGAATATTGTAAATGCACAAACAGTAATATCTCCACATTGCACGGTGCAATTCTGAAATTTTTAGCTTTTTCCTGTTAATCCTAGCATGATAAAGAAGATTCAAAGAGAGTGAGATGCCAGCTCCTTTCATTCAGTCAGTAGCTTCAAACATTTCTGGTATATGAAAAACATGTTTTTCAATGGCAAAAATCAATGAATATTGTAAATGCACAAACAGTAATATCTCCACATTGCAAGGTGCAATTCTGAAATTTTTTGCTTTTTCCTGTTAATCCTAGCATGATAAAGAAGATTCAAAGAGAGTGAGATGCCAGCTCCTTTCATTCAGTCAGTAGCTTCAAACATTTCTGGTATATGAAAAACGTTTTTCAATGGCAAAAATCAATGAATATTGTAAATGCACAAACAGATATCTCCACATTGCAAGGTGCAATTCTGAAATTTTTTGCTTTTTCCTGCTAATCCTAGCATGATAAAGAAGATTCAAAGAGAGTGAGATGCCAGCTCCTTTCATTCAGTCAGTAGCTTCAAACATTTCTGGTATATGAAAAACATGTTTTTCAATGGCAAAAATCAATGAATATTGTAAATGCACAAACAGTAATATCTCCACATTGCACGGTGCAATTCTGAAATTTTTAGCTTTTTCCTGTTAATCCTAGCATGATAAAGAAGATTCAAAGAGAGTGAGATGCCAGCTCCTTTCATTCAGTCAGTAGCTTCAAACATTTCTGGTATATGAAAAACATGTTTTTCAATGGCAAAAATCAATGAATATTGTAAATGCACAAACAGTAATATCTCCACATTGCAAGGTGCAATTCTGAAATTTTTTGCTTTTTCCTGCTAATCCTGGCATGATAAAGAAGATTCAAAGAGAGTGAGATGCCAGCTCCTTTCATTCAGTCAGTAGCTTCAAACATTTCTGGTATATGAAAAACATGTTTTTCAATGGCAAAAATCAATGAATATTGTAAATGCACAAACAGTAATATCTCCACATTGCAAGGTGCAATTCTGAAATTTTTTGCTTTTTCCTGCTAATCCTAGCATGATAAAGAAGATTCAAAGAGAGTGAGATGCCAGCTCCTTTCATTCAGTCAGTAGCTTCAAACATTTCTGGTATATGAAAAACATGTTTTTCAATGGCAAAAATCAATGAATATTGTAAATGCACAAACAGTAATATCTCCACATTGCACGGTGCAATTCTGAAATTTTTTGCTTTTTCCTGCTAATCCTAGCATGATAAAGAAGATTCAAAGAGAGTGAGATGCCAGCTCCTTTCATTCAGTCAGTAGCTTCAAACATTTCTGGTATATGAAAAACATGTTTTTCAATGGCAAAAATCAATGAATATTGTAAATGCACAAACAGTAATATCTCCACATTGCAAGGTGCAATTCTGAAATTTTTTGCTTTTTCCTGCTAATCCTAGCATGATAAAGAAGATTCAAAGAGAGTGAGATGCCAGCTCCTTTCATTCAGTCAGTAGCTTCAAACATTTCTGGTATATGAAAAACATGTTTTTCAATGGCAAAAATCAATGAATATTGTAAATGCACAAACAGTAATATCTCCACATTGCACGGTGCAATTCTGAAATTTTTAGCTTTTTCCTGTTAATCCTAGCATGATAAAGAAGATTCAAAGAGAGTGAGATGCCAGCTCCTTTCATTCAGTCAGTAGCTTCAAACATTTCTGGTATATGAAAAACATGTTTTTCAATGGCAAAAATCAATGAATATTGTAAATGCACAAACAGTAATATCTCCACATTGCAAGGTGCAATTCTGAAATTTTTTGCTTTTTCCTGCTAATCCTAGCATGATAAAGAAGATTCAAAGAGAGTGAGATGCCAGCTCCTTTCATTCAGTCAGTAGCTTCAAACATTTCTGGTATATGAAAAACATGTTTTTCAATGGCAAAAATCAATGAATATTGTAAATGCACAAACAGTAATATCTCCACATTGCACGGTGCAATTCTGAAATTTTTAGCTTTTTCCTGTTAATCCTAGCATGATAAAGAAGATTCAAAGAGAGTGAGATGCCAGCTCCTTTCATTCAGTCAGTAGCTTCAATCATTTCTGGACGTTTTTCAATGGCAAAAATCAATGAATATTGTAAATGCACAAACAGTAATTTCTCTGCATTGCAAGGTGCAATTCTGAAATTTTTTGCTTTTTCCTGCTCCTCTTAGCATGATAAAGAAGATTCAAAGAGAGTGAGATGCCAGCTCCTTTCATTCAGTCAGTAGCTTCAAACATTTCTGGTATATGAATAACATGATGTTTTTCAATGGCAAAAATCAATGAATATTGTAAATGCACAAACAGTAATTTCTCCGCATTGCAAGGTGCAATTCTGAAATTTTTTGCTTTTTCCTGCTCCTCTTAGCATGATAAAGAAGATTCAAAGAGAGTGAGATGCCAGCTCCTTTCATTCAGTCAGTAGCTTCAATCATTTCTGGATGTTTTTCAATGGCAAAAATCAATGAATATTGTAAATGCACAAACTGTAATTTCTCCGCATTGCAAGGTGCAATTCTGAAATTTTTTGCTTTTTCCTGCTCCTCTTAGCATGTTAAAGAAGATTCAAAGAGAGTGAGATGCCAGCTCCTTTCATTCAGTCAGTAGCTTCAATCATTTCTGGACGTTTTTCAGTGGCAAAAATCAATGAATATTGTAAATGCACAAACAGTAATTTCTCCGCATTGCAAGGTGCAATTCTGAAATTTTTTGCTTTTTCCTGCTCCTCTTAGCATGATAAAGAAGATTCAAAGAGAGTGAGATGCCAGCTCCTTTCATTCAGTCAGTACCTTCAATCATTTCTGGACGTTTTTCAATGGCAAAAATCAATGAATATTGTAAATGCACAAACAGTAATTTCTCCGCATTGCAAGGTGCAAGTCTGAAATTTTTTGCTTTTTCCTGCTCCTCTTAGCATGATAAAGAAGATTCAAAGAGAGTGAGATGCCAGCTACTTTCATTCAGTCAGTAGCTTCAATCATTTCTGGACGTTTTTCAATGGTAAAAATCAATGAATATTGTAAATGCACAAACAGCAATTTCTCCACATTGCAAGGTGCAGTTCTGAAATTTTTTGCTTTTTCCTGCTCCTCTTAGCATGATAAAGAAGATTCAAAGAGAGTGAGATGCCAGCTCCTTTCATTCAGTCAGTAGCTTCAAACATTTCTGGTATATGAATAACATGATGTTTTTCAATGGCAAAAATCAATGAATATTGTAAATGCACAAACTGTAATTTCTCCGCATTGCAAGGTGCAATTCTGAAATTTTTTGCTTTTTCCTGCTCCTCTTAGCATGATAAAGAAGATTCAAAGAGAGTGAGATGCCAGCTCCTTTCATTCAGTCAGTAGCTTCAAACATTTCTGGTATATGAATAACATGATGTTTTTCAATGGCAAAAATCAATGAATATTGTAAATGCACAAACAGTAATTTCTCCGCATTGCAAGGTGCAATTCTGAAATTTTTTGCTTTTTCCTGCTCCTCTTAGCATGATAAAGAAGATTCAAAGAGAGTGAGATGCCAGCTCCTTTCATTCAGTCAGTAGCTTCAATCATTTCTGGACGTTTTTCAATGGCAAAAATCAATGAATATTGTAAATGCACAAACAGTAATTTCTCTGCATTGCAAGGTGCAATTCTGAAATTTTTTGCTTTTTCCTGCTCCTCTTAGCATGATAAAGAAGATTCAAAGAGAGTGAGATGTCAGCTCCTTTCATTCAGTCAGTAGCTTCAAACATTTCTGGTATATGAATAACATGATGTTTTTCAATGGCAAAAATCAATGAATATTGTAAATGCACAAACAGTAATTTCTCCGCATTGCAAGGTGCAATTCTGAAATTTTTTGCTTTTTCCTGCTCCTCTTAGCATGATAAAGAAGATTCAAAGAGAGTGAGATGCCAGCTCCTTTCATTCAGTCAGTAGCTTCAATCATTTCTGGACGTTTTTCAATGGCAAAAATCAATGAATATTGTAAATGCACAAACAGTAATTTCTCTGCATTGCAAGGTGCAATTCTGAAATTTTTTGCTTTTTCCTGCTCCTCTTAGCATGATAAAGAAGATTCAAAGAGAGTGAGATGCCAGCTCCTTTCGTTCAGTCAGTAGCTTCAATCATTTCTGGACGTTTTTCAATGGCAAAAATCATTGAATATTATAAATGCACAAACAGTAATTTCTCCGCATTGCAAGGTGCAATTCTGAAATTTTTTACTTTTTCCTGATCCTCTTAGCATGATAAAGAAGATTCAAAGAGAGTGAGATGCCAGCTCCTTTAATTCAGTCAGTAGCTTCAATCATTTCTGGTATATGAATAACATGATGTTTTTCAATGGCAAAAATCAATGAATATTGTAAATGCACAAACAGTAATTTCTCCGCATTGCAAGGTGCAATTCTGAAATTTTTTGCTTTTTCCTGCTCCTCTTAGCATGATAAAGAAGATTCAAAGAGAGTGAGATGCCAGCTCCTTTCATTCAGTCAGTAGCTTCAATCATTTCTGGACGTTTTTCAATGGCAAAAATCAATGAATATTGTAAATGCACAAACAGTAATTTCTCCGCATTGCAAGGTGCAATTCTGAAATTTTTTGATTTTTCCTGCTCCTCTTAGCATGATAAAGAAGATTCAAAGAGAGTGAGATGCCAGCTACTTTCATTCAGTCAGTAGCTTCAAACATTTCTGGTATATGAATAACATAATGTTTTTCAATGGCAAAAATCAATGAATATTGTAAATGCACAAACAGTAATTTCTCCGCATTGCAAGGTGCAAGTCTGAAATTTTTTGCTTTTTCCTGCTCCTCTTAGCATGATAAAGAAGATTCAAAGAGAGTGAGATGCCAGCTACTTTCATTCAGTCAGTAGCTTCAATCATTTCTGGACGTTTTTCAATGGTAAAAATCAATGAATATTGTAAATGCACAAACAGTAATTTCTCCACATTGCAAGGTGCAATTCTGAAATTTTTTGCTTTTTCCTGCTCCTCTTAGCATGATAAAGAAGATTCAAAGAGAGTGAGATGCCAGCTCCTTTCATTCAGTCAGTAGCTTCAAACATTTCTGGTATATGAATAACATGATGTTTTTCAATGGCAAAAATCAATGAATATTGTAAATGCACAAACAGTAATTTCTCCGCATTGCAAGGTGCAATTCTGAAATTTTTTGCTTTTTCCTGCTCCTCTTAGCATGATAAAGAAGATTCAAAGAGAGTGAGATGCCAGCTCCTTTCATTCAGTCAGTAGCTTCAATCATTTCTGGATGTTTTTCAATGGCAAAAATCAATGAATATTGTAAATGCACAAACTGTAATTTCTCCGCATTGCAAGGTGCAATTCTGAAATTTTTTGCTTTTTCCTGCTCCTCTTAGCATGATAAAGAAGATTCAAAGAGAGTGAGATGCCAGCTCCTTTCATTCAGTCAGTAGCTTCAATCATTTCTGGACGTTTTTCAATGGCAAAAATCAATGAATATTGTAAATGCACAAACAGTAATTTCTCCGCATTGCAAGGTGCAATTCTGAAATTTTTTGCTTTTTCCTGCTCCTCTTAGCATGATAAAGAAGATTCAAAGAGAGTGAGATGCCAGCTCCTTTCATTCAGTCAGTACCTTCAATCATTTCTGGACGTTTTTCAATGGCAAAAATCAATGAATATTGTAAATGCACAAACAGTAATTTCTCCGCATTGCAAGGTGCAATTCTGAAATTTTTTGCTTTTTCCCGCTCCTCTTAGCATGATAAAGAAGATTCAAAGAGAGTGAGGTGCCAGCTCCTTTCATTCAGTCAGTAGCTTCAAACATTTCTGGTATATGAATAACATGTTTTTCAATGGCAAAAATCAATGAATATTGTAAATGCACAAACAGTAATTTCTCCGCATTGCAAGGTGCAATTCTGAAATTTTTTGATTTTTCCTGCTCCTCTTAGCATGATAAAGAAGATTCAAAGAGAGTGAGATGCCAGCTCCTTTCATTCAGTCAGTAGCTTCAATCATTTCTGGTATATGAAAAACATGTTTTTCAATGGCAAAAATCAATGAATATTGTAAATGCACAAACAGTAATATCTCCACATTGCACGGTGCAATTCTGAAATTTTTAGCTTTTTCCTGTTAATCCTAGCATGATAAAGAAGATTCAAAGAGAGTGAGATGCCAGCTCCTTTCATTCAGTCAGTAGCTTCAAACATTTCTGGTATATGAAAAACATGTTTTTCAATGGCAAAAATCAATGAATATTGTAAATGCACAAACAGTAATATCTCCACATTGCAAGGTGCAATTCTGAAATTTTTTGCTTTTTCCTGTTAATCCTAGCATGATAAAGAAGATTCAAAGAGAGTGAGATGCCAGCTCCTTTCATTCAGTCAGTAGCTTCAAACATTTCTGGTATATGAAAAACATGTTTTTCAATGGCAAAAATCAATGAATATTGTAAATGCACAAACAGTAATATCTCCACATTGCAAGGTGCAATTCTGAAATTTTTTGCTTTTTCCTGCTAATCCTAGCATGATAAAGAAGATTCAAAGAGAGTGAGATGCCAGCTCCTTTCATTCAGTCAGTAGCTTCAAACATTTCTGGTATATGAAAAACATGTTTTTCAATGGCAAAAATCAATGAATATTGTAAATGCACAAACAGTAATATCTCCACATTGCACGGTGCAATTCTGAAATTTTTAGCTTTTTCCTGTTAATCCTAGCATGATAAAGAAGATTCAAAGAGAGTGAGATGCCAGCTCCTTTCATTCAGTCAGTAGCTTCAAACATTTCTGGTATATGAAAAACATGTTTTTCAATGGCAAAAATCAATGAATATTGTAAATGCACAAACAGTAATATCTCCACATTGCAAGGTGCAATTCTGAAATTTTTTGCTTTTTCCTGCTAATCCTAGCATGATAAAGAAGATTCAAAGAGAGATGCCAGCTCCTTTCATTCAGTCAGTAGCTTCAAACATTTCTGGTATATGAAAAACATGTTTTTCAATGGCAAAAATCAATGAATATTGTAAATGCACAAACAGTAATATCTCCACATTGCACGGTGCAATTCTGAAATTTTTAGCTTTTTCCTGTTAATCCTAGCATGATAAAGAAGATTCAAAGAGAGTGAGATGCCAGCTCCTTTCATTCAGTCAGTAGCTTCAAACATTTCTGGTATATGAAAAACATGTTTTTCAATGGCAAAAATCAATGAATATTGTAAATGCACAAACAGTAATATCTCCACATTGCAAGGTGCAATTCTGAAATTTTTTGCTTTTTCCTGTTAATCCTAGCATGATAAAGAAGATTCAAAGAGAGTGAGATGCCAGCTCCTTTCATTCAGTCAGTAGCTTCAAACATTTCTGGTATATGAAAAACATGTTTTTCAATGGCAAAAATCAATGAATATTGTAAATGCACAAACAGTAATATCTCCACATTGCAAGGTGCAATTCTGAAATTTTTTGCTTTTTCCTGCTAATCCTAGCATGATAAAGAAGATTCAAAGGGAGTGAGATGCCAGCTCCTTTCATTCAGTCAGTAGCTTCAATCATTTCTGGTATATGAAAAACATGTTTTTCAATGGCAAAAATCAATGAATATTGTAAATGCACAAACAGTAATATCTCCACATTGCACGGTGCAATTCTGAAATTTTTAGCTTTTTCCTGTTAATCCTAGCATGATAAAGAAGATTCAAAGAGAGTGAGATGCCAGCTCCTTTCATTCAGTCAGTAGCTTCAAACATTTCTGGTATATGAAAAACATGTTTTTCAATGGCAAAAATCAATGAATATTGTAAATGCACAAACAGTAATATCTCCACATTGCAAGGTGCAATTCTGAAATTTTTTGCTTTTTCCTGTTAATCCTAGCATGATAAAGAAGATTCAAAGAGAGTGAGATGCCAGCTCCTTTCATTCAGTCAGTAGCTTCAAACATTTCTGGTATATGAAAAACATGTTTTTCAATGGCAAAAATCAATGAATATTGTAAATGCACAAACAGTAATATCTCCACATTGCAAGGTGCAATTCTGAAATTTTTTGCTTTTTCCTGCTAATCCTAGCATGATAAAGAAGATTCAAAGAGAGTGAGATGCCAGCTCCTTTCATTCAGTCAGTAGCTTCAAACATTTCTGGTATATGAAAAACATGTTTTTCAATGGCAAAAATCAATGAATATTGTAAATGCACAAACAGTAATATCTCATTGCACGGTGCAATTCTGAAATTTTTTGCTTTTTCCTGTTAATCCTAGCATGATAAAGAAGATTCAAAGAGAGTGAGATGCCAGCTCCTTTCATTCAGTCAGTAGCTTCAAACATTTCTGGTATATGAAAAACATGTTTTTCAATGGCAAAAATCAATGAATATTGTAAATGCACAAACAGTAATATCTCCACATTGCACGGTGCAATTCTGAAATTTTTAGCTTTTTCCTGTTAATCCTAGCATGATAAAGAAGATTCAAAGAGAGTGAGATGCCAGCTCCTTTCATTCAGTCAGTAGCTTCAAACATTTCTGGTATATGAAAAACATGTTTTTCAATGGCAAAAATCAATGAATATTGTAAATGCACAAACAGTAATATCTCCACATTGCAAGGTGCAATTCTGAAATTTTTTGCTTTTTCCTGCTAATCCTAGCATGATAAAGAAGATTCAAAGAGAGTGAGATGCCAGCTCCTTTCATTCAGTCAGTAGCTTCAAACATTTCTGGTATATGAAAAACATGTTTTTCAATGGCAAAAATCAATGAATATTGTAAATGCACAAACTGTAATATCTCCACATTGCAAGGTGCAATTCTGAAATTTTTTGCTTTTTCCTGCTAATCCTAGCATGATAAAGAAGATTCAAAGAGAGTGAGATGCCAGCTCCTTTCATTCAGTCAGTAGCTTCAATCATTTCTGGTATATGAATAACATGATGTTTTTCAATGGCAAAAATCAATGAATATTGTAAATGCACAAACAGTAATTTCTCCGCATTGCAAGGTGCAATTCTGAAATTTTTTGCTTTTTCCTGCTCCTCTTAGCATGATAAAGAAGATTCAAAGAGAGTGAGATGCCAGCTCCTTTCATTCAGTCAGTAGCTTCAATCATTTCTGGACGTTTTTCAATGGCAAAAATCAATGAATATTGTAAATGCACAAACAGTAATTTCTCCGCATTGCAAGGTGCAATTCTGAAATTTTTTGATTTTTCCTGCTCCTCTTAGCATGATAAAGAAGATTCAAAGAGAGTGAGATGCCAGCTACTTTCATTCAGTCAGTAGCTTCAAACATTTCTGGTATATGAATAACATAATGTTTTTCAATGGCAAAAATCAATGAATATTGTAAATGCACAAACAGTAATTTCTCCGCATTGCAAGGTGCAAGTCTGAAATTTTTTGCTTTTTCCTGCTCCTCTTAGCATGATAAAGAAGATTCAAAGAGAGTGAGATGCCAGCTACTTTCATTCAGTCAGTAGCTTCAATCATTTCTGGACGTTTTTCAATGGTAAAAATCAATGAATATTGTAAATGCACAAACAGTAATTTCTCCACATTGCAAGGTGCAATTCTGAAATTTTTTGCTTTTTCCTGCTCCTCTTAGCATGATAAAGAAGATTCAAAGAGAGTGAGATGCCAGCTCCTTTCATTCAGTCAGTAGCTTCAAACATTTCTGGTATATGAATAACATGATGTTTTTCAATGGCAAAAATCAATGAATATTGTAAATGCACAAACAGTAATTTCTCCGCATTGCAAGGTGCAATTCTGAAATTTTTTGCTTTTTCCTGCTCCTCTTAGCATGATAAAGAAGATTCAAAGAGAGTGAGATGCCAGCTCCTTTCATTCAGTCAGTAGCTTCAATCATTTCTGGATGTTTTTCAATGGCAAAAATCAATGAATATTGTAAATGCACAAACTGTAATTTCTCCGCATTGCAAGGTGCAATTCTGAAATTTTTTGCTTTTTCCTGTTAATCCTAGCATGATAAAGAAGATTCAAAGAGAGTGAGATGCCAGCTCCTTTCATTCAGTCAGTAGCTTCAAACATTTCTGGTATATGAAAAACATGTTTTTCAATGGCAAAAATCAATGAATATTGTAAATGCACAAACAGTAATATCTCCACATTGCAAGGTGCAATTCTGAAATTTTTTGCTTTTTCCTGCTAATCCTAGCATGATAAAGAAGATTCAAAGAGAGTGAGATGCCAGCTCCTTTCATTCAGTCAGTAGCTTCAATCATTTCTGGTATATGAAAAACATGTTTTTCAATGGCAAAAATCAATGAATATTGTAAATGCACAAACAGTAATATCTCCACATTGCACGGTGCAATTCTGAAATTTTTAGCTTTTTCCTGTTAATCCTAGCATGATAAAGAAGATTCAAAGAGAGTGAGATGCCAGCTCCTTTCATTCAGTCAGTAGCTTCAATCATTTCTGGACGTTTTTCAATGGCAAAAATCAATGAATATTGTAAATGCACAAACAGTAATTTCTCCGCATTGCAAGGTGCAATTCTGAAATTTTTTGCTTTTTCCTGCTCCTCTTAGCATGATAAAGAAGATTCAAAGAGAGTGAGATGCCAGCTCCTTTCATTCAGTCAGTAGCTTCAAACATTTCTGGTATATGAATAACATGATGTTTTTCAATGGCAAAAATCAATGAATATTGTAAATGCACAAACAGTAATTTCTCCGCATTGCAAGGTGCAATTCTGAAATTTTTTGCTTTTTCCTGCTCCTCTTAGCATGATAAAGAAGATTCAAAGAGAGTGAGATGCCAGCTCCTTTCATTCAGTCAGTAGCTTCAATCATTTCTGGATGTTTTTCAATGGCAAAAATCAATGAATATTGTAAATGCACAAACTGTAATTTCTCCGCATTGCAAGGTGCAATTCTGAAATTTTTTGCTTTTTCCTGCTCCTCTTAGCATGATAAAGAAGATTCAAAGAGAGTGAGATGCCAGCTCCTTTCATTCAGTCAGTAGCTTCAATCATTTCTGGACGTTTTTCAATGGCAAAAATCAATGAATATTGTAAATGCACAAACAGTAATTTCTCCGCATTGCAAGGTGCAATTCTGAAATTTTTTGCTTTTTCCTGCTCCTCTTAGCATGATAAAGAAGATTCAAAGAGAGTGAGATGCCAGCTCCTTTCATTCAGTCAGTACCTTCAATCATTTCTGGACGTTTTTCAATGGCAAAAATCAATGAATATTGTAAATGCAAAAACAGTAATTTCTCCGCATTGCAAGGTGCAATTCTGAAATTTTTTGCTTTTTCCCGCTCCTCTTAGCATGATAAAGAAGATTCAAAGAGAGTGAGGTGCCAGCTCCTTTCATTCAGTCAGTAGCTTCAAACATTTCTGGTATATGAATAACATGTTTTTCAATGGCAAAAATCAATGAATATTGTAAATGCACAAACAGTAATTTCTCCGCATTGCAAGGTGCAATTCTGAAATTTTTTGATTTTTCCTGCTCCTCTTAGCATGATAAAGAAGATTCAAAGAGAGTGAGATGCCAGCTCCTTTCATTCAGTCAGTAGCTTCAATCATTTCTGGTATATGAAAAACATGTTTTTCAATGGCAAAAATCAATGAATATTGTAAATGCACAAACAGTAATATCTCCACATTGCACGGTGCAATTCTGAAATTTTTAGCTTTTTCCTGTTAATCCTAGCATGATAAAGAAGATTCAAAGAGAGTGAGATGCCAGCTCCTTTCATTCAGTCAGTAGCTTCAAACATTTCTGGTATATGAAAAACATGTTTTTCAATGGCAAAAATCAATGAATATTGTAAATGCACAAACAGTAATATCTCCACATTGCAAGGTGCAATTCTGAAATTTTTTGCTTTTTCCTGTTAATCCTAGCATGATAAAGAAGATTCAAAGAGAGTGAGATGCCAGCTCCTTTCATTCAGTCAGTAGCTTCAAACATTTCTGGTATATGAAAAACATGTTTTTCAATGGCAAAAATCAATGAATATTGTAAATGCACAAACAGTAATATCTCCACATTGCAAGGTGCAATTCTGAAATTTTTTGCTTTTTCCTGCTAATCCTAGCATGATAAAGAAGATTCAAAGAGAGTGAGATGCCAGCTCCTTTCATTCAGTCAGTAGCTTCAAACATTTCTGGTATATGAAAAACATGTTTTTCAATGGCAAAAATCAATGAATATTGTAAATGCACAAACAGTAATATCTCCACATTGCACGGTGCAATTCTGAAATTTTTAGCTTTTTCCTGTTAATCCTAGCATGATAAAGAAGATTCAAAGAGAGTGAGATGCCAGCTCCTTTCATTCAGTCAGTAGCTTCAAACATTTCTGGTATATGAAAAACATGTTTTTCAATGGCAAAAATCAATGAATATTGTAAATGCACAAACAGTAATATCTCCACATTGCAAGGTGCAATTCTGAAATTTTTTGCTTTTTCCTGCTAATCCTAGCATGATAAAGAAGATTCAAAGAGAGATGCCAGCTCCTTTCATTCAGTCAGTAGCTTCAAACATTTCTGGTATATGAAAAACATGTTTTTCAATGGCAAAAATCAATGAATATTGTAAATGCACAAACAGTAATATCTCCACATTGCACGGTGCAATTCTGAAATTTTTAGCTTTTTCCTGTTAATCCTAGCATGATAAAGAAGATTCAAAGAGAGTGAGATGCCAGCTCCTTTCATTCAGTCAGTAGCTTCAAACATTTCTGGTATATGAAAAACATGTTTTTCAATGGCAAAAATCAATGAATATTGTAAATGCACAAACAGTAATATCTCCACATTGCAAGGTGCAATTCTGAAATTTTTTGCTTTTTCCTGTTAATCCTAGCATGATAAAGAAGATTCAAAGAGAGTGAGATGCCAGCTCCTTTCATTCAGTCAGTAGCTTCAAACATTTCTGGTATATGAAAAACATGTTTTTCAATGGCAAAAATCAATGAATATTGTAAATGCACAAACAGTAATATCTCCACATTGCAAGGTGCAATTCTGAAATTTTTTGCTTTTTCCTGCTAATCCTAGCATGATAAAGAAGATTCAAAGGGAGTGAGATGCCAGCTCCTTTCATTCAGTCAGTAGCTTCAATCATTTCTGGTATATGAAAAACATGTTTTTCAATGGCAAAAATCAATGAATATTGTAAATGCACAAACAGTAATATCTCCACATTGCACGGTGCAATTCTGAAATTTTTAGCTTTTTCCTGTTAATCCTAGCATGATAAAGAAGATTCAAAGAGAGTGAGATGCCAGCTCCTTTCATTCAGTCAGTAGCTTCAAACATTTCTGGTATATGAAAAACATGTTTTTCAATGGCAAAAATCAATGAATATTGTAAATGCACAAACAGTAATATCTCCACATTGCAAGGTGCAATTCTGAAATTTTTTGCTTTTTCCTGTTAATCCTAGCATGATAAAGAAGATTCAAAGAGAGTGAGATGCCAGCTCCTTTCATTCAGTCAGTAGCTTCAAACATTTCTGGTATATGAAAAACATGTTTTTCAATGGCAAAAATCAATGAATATTGTAAATGCACAAACAGTAATATCTCCACATTGCAAGGTGCAATTCTGAAATTTTTTGCTTTTTCCTGCTAATCCTAGCATGATAAAGAAGATTCAAAGAGAGTGAGATGCCAGCTCCTTTCATTCAGTCAGTAGCTTCAAACATTTCTGGTATATGAAAAACATGTTTTTCAATGGCAAAAATCAATGAATATTGTAAATGCACAAACAGTAATATCTCATTGCACGGTGCAATTCTGAAATTTTTTGCTTTTTCCTGTTAATCCTAGCATGATAAAGAAGATTCAAAGAGAGTGAGATGCCAGCTCCTTTCATTCAGTCAGTAGCTTCAAACATTTCTGGTATATGAAAAACATGTTTTTCAATGGCAAAAATCAATGAATATTGTAAATGCACAAACAGTAATATCTCCACATTGCACGGTGCAATTCTGAAATTTTTAGCTTTTTCCTGTTAATCCTAGCATGATAAAGAAGATTCAAAGAGAGTGAGATGCCAGCTCCTTTCATTCAGTCAGTAGCTTCAAACATTTCTGGTATATGAAAAACATGTTTTTCAATGGCAAAAATCAATGAATATTGTAAATGCACAAACAGTAATATCTCCACATTGCAAGGTGCAATTCTGAAATTTTTTGCTTTTTCCTGCTAATCCTAGCATGATAAAGAAGATTCAAAGAGAGTGAGATGCCAGCTCCTTTCATTCAGTCAGTAGCTTCAAACATTTCTGGTATATGAAAAACATGTTTTTCAATGGCAAAAATCAATGAATATTGTAAATGCACAAACTGTAATATCTCCACATTGCAAGGTGCAATTCTGAAATTTTTTGCTTTTTCCTGCTAATCCTAGCATGATAAAGAAGATTCAAAGAGAGTGAGATGCCAGCTCCTTTCATTCAGTCAGTAGCTTCAATCATTTCTGGTATATGAATAACATGATGTTTTTCAATGGCAAAAATCAATGAATATTGTAAATGCACAAACAGTAATTTCTCCGCATTGCAAGGTGCAATTCTGAAATTTTTTGCTTTTTCCTGCTCCTCTTAGCATGATAAAGAAGATTCAAAGAGAGTGAGATGCCAGCTCCTTTCATTCAGTCAGTAGCTTCAATCATTTCTGGACGTTTTTCAATGGCAAAAATCAATGAATATTGTAAATGCACAAACAGTAATTTCTCCGCATTGCAAGGTGCAATTCTGAAATTTTTTGATTTTTCCTGCTCCTCTTAGCATGATAAAGAAGATTCAAAGAGAGTGAGATGCCAGCTACTTTCATTCAGTCAGTAGCTTCAAACATTTCTGGTATATGAATAACATAATGTTTTTCAATGGCAAAAATCAATGAATATTGTAAATGCACAAACAGTAATTTCTCCGCATTGCAAGGTGCAAGTCTGAAATTTTTTGCTTTTTCCTGCTCCTCTTAGCATGATAAAGAAGATTCAAAGAGAGTGAGATGCCAGCTACTTTCATTCAGTCAGTAGCTTCAATCATTTCTGGACGTTTTTCAATGGTAAAAATCAATGAATATTGTAAATGCACAAACAGTAATTTCTCCACATTGCAAGGTGCAATTCTGAAATTTTTTGCTTTTTCCTGCTCCTCTTAGCATGATAAAGAAGATTCAAAGAGAGTGAGATGCCAGCTCCTTTCATTCAGTCAGTAGCTTCAAACATTTCTGGTATATGAATAACATGATGTTTTTCAATGGCAAAAATCAATGAATATTGTAAATGCACAAACAGTAATTTCTCCGCATTGCAAGGTGCAATTCTGAAATTTTTTGCTTTTTCCTGCTCCTCTTAGCATGATAAAGAAGATTCAAAGAGAGTGAGATGCCAGCTCCTTTCATTCAGTCAGTAGCTTCAATCATTTCTGGATGTTTTTCAATGGCAAAAATCAATGAATATTGTAAATGCACAAACTGTAATTTCTCCGCATTGCAAGGTGCAATTCTGAAATTTTTTGCTTTTTCCTGTTAATCCTAGCATGATAAAGAAGATTCAAAGAGAGTGAGATGCCAGCTCCTTTCATTCAGTCAGTAGCTTCAAACATTTCTGGTATATGAAAAACATGTTTTTCAATGGCAAAAATCAATGAATATTGTAAATGCACAAACAGTAATATCTCCACATTGCAAGGTGCAATTCTGAAATTTTTTGCTTTTTCCTGCTAATCCTAGCATGATAAAGAAGATTCAAAGAGAGTGAGATGCCAGCTCCTTTCATTCAGTCAGTAGCTTCAATCATTTCTGGTATATGAAAAACATGTTTTTCAATGGCAAAAATCAATGAATATTGTAAATGCACAAACAGTAATATCTCCACATTGCACGGTGCAATTCTGAAATTTTTAGCTTTTTCCTGTTAATCCTAGCATGATAAAGAAGATTCAAAGAGAGTGAGATGCCAGCTCCTTTCATTCAGTCAGTAGCTTCAATCATTTCTGGACGTTTTTCAATGGCAAAAATCAATGAATATTGTAAATGCACAAACAGTAATTTCTCCGCATTGCAAGGTGCAATTCTGAAATTTTTTGCTTTTTCCTGCTCCTCTTAGCATGATAAAGAAGATTCAAAGAGAGTGAGATGCCAGCTCCTTTCATTCAGTCAGTAGCTTCAAACATTTCTGGTATATGAATAACATGATGTTTTTCAATGGCAAAAATCAATGAATATTGTAAATGCACAAACAGTAATTTCTCCGCATTGCAAGGTGCAATTCTGAAATTTTTTGCTTTTTCCTGCTCCTCTTAGCATGATAAAGAAGATTCAAAGAGAGTGAGATGCCAGCTCCTTTCATTCAGTCAGTAGCTTCAATCATTTCTGGATGTTTTTCAATGGCAAAAATCAATGAATATTGTAAATGCACAAACTGTAATTTCTCCGCATTGCAAGGTGCAATTCTGAAATTTTTTGCTTTTTCCTGCTCCTCTTAGCATGATAAAGAAGATTCAAAGAGAGTGAGATGCCAGCTCCTTTCATTCAGTCAGTAGCTTCAATCATTTCTGGACGTTTTTCAATGGCAAAAATCAATGAATATTGTAAATGCACAAACAGTAATTTCTCCGCATTGCAAGGTGCAATTCTGAAATTTTTTGCTTTTTCCTGCTCCTCTTAGCATGATAAAGAAGATTCAAAGAGAGTGAGATGCCAGCTCCTTTCATTCAGTCAGTACCTTCAATCATTTCTGGACGTTTTTCAATGGCAAAAATCAATGAATATTGTAAATGCACAAACAGTAATTTCTCCGCATTGCAAGGTGCAATTCTGAAATTTTTTGCTTTTTCCCGCTCCTCTTAGCATGATAAAGAAGATTCAAAGAGAGTGAGGTGCCAGCTCCTTTCATTCAGTCAGTAGCTTCAAACATTTCTGGTATATGAATAACATGTTTTTCAATGGCAAAAATCAATGAATATTGTAAATGCACAAACAGTAATTTCTCCGCATTGCAAGGTGCAATTCTGAAATTTTTTGATTTTTCCTGCTCCTCTTAGCATGATAAAGAAGATTCAAAGAGAGTGAGATGCCAGCTCCTTTCATTCAGTCAGTAGCTTCAATCATTTCTGGTATATGAAAAACATGTTTTTCAATGGCAAAAATCAATGAATATTGTAAATGCACAAACAGTAATATCTCCACATTGCACGGTGCAATTCTGAAATTTTTAGCTTTTTCCTGTTAATCCTAGCATGATAAAGAAGATTCAAAGAGAGTGAGATGCCAGCTCCTTTCATTCAGTCAGTAGCTTCAAACATTTCTGGTATATGAAAAACATGTTTTTCAATGGCAAAAATCAATGAATATTGTAAATGCACAAACAGTAATATCTCCACATTGCAAGGTGCAATTCTGAAATTTTTTGCTTTTTCCTGTTAATCCTAGCATGATAAAGAAGATTCAAAGAGAGTGAGATGCCAGCTCCTTTCATTCAGTCAGTAGCTTCAAACATTTCTGGTATATGAAAAACATGTTTTTCAATGGCAAAAATCAATGAATATTGTAAATGCACAAACAGTAATATCTCCACATTGCAAGGTGCAATTCTGAAATTTTTTGCTTTTTCCTGCTAATCCTAGCATGATAAAGAAGATTCAAAGAGAGTGAGATGCCAGCTCCTTTCATTCAGTCAGTAGCTTCAAACATTTCTGGTATATGAAAAACATGTTTTTCAATGGCAAAAATCAATGAATATTGTAAATGCACAAACAGTAATATCTCCACATTGCACGGTGCAATTCTGAAATTTTTAGCTTTTTCCTGTTAATCCTAGCATGATAAAGAAGATTCAAAGAGAGTGAGATGCCAGCTCCTTTCATTCAGTCAGTAGCTTCAATCATTTCTGGACGTTTTTCAATGGCAAAAATCAATGAATATTGTAAATGCACAAACAGTAATTTCTCTGCATTGCAAGGTGCAATTCTGAAATTTTTTGCTTTTTCCTGCTCCTCTTAGCATGATAAAGAAGATTCAAAGAGAGTGAGATGCCAGCTCCTTTCGTTCAGTCAGTAGCTTCAATCATTTCTGGACGTTTTTCAATGGCAAAAATCATTGAATATTATAAATGCACAAACAGTAATTTCTCCGCATTGCAAGGTGCAATTCTGAAATTTTTTACTTTTTCCTGATCCTCTTAGCATGATAAAGAAGATTCAAAGAGAGTGAGATGCCAGCTCCTTTAATTCAGTCAGTAGCTTCAATCATTTCTGGTATATGAATAACATGATGTTTTTCAATGGCAAAAATCAATGAATATTGTAAATGCACAAACAGTAATTTCTCCGCATTGCAAGGTGCAATTCTGAAATTTTTTGCTTTTTCCTGCTCCTCTTAGCATGATAAAGAAGATTCAAAGAGAGTGAGATGCCAGCTCCTTTCATTCAGTCAGTAGCTTCAATCATTTCTGGACGTTTTTCAATGGCAAAAATCAATGAATATTGTAAATGCACAAACAGTAATTTCTCCGCATTGCAAGGTGCAATTCTGAAATTTTTTGATTTTTCCTGCTCCTCTTAGCATGATAAAGAAGATTCAAAGAGAGTGAGATGCCAGCTACTTTCATTCAGTCAGTAGCTTCAAACATTTCTGGTATATGAATAACATAATGTTTTTCAATGGCAAAAATCAATGAATATTGTAAATGCACAAACAGTAATTTCTCCGCATTGCAAGGTGCAAGTCTGAAATTTTTTGCTTTTTCCTGCTCCTCTTAGCATGATAAAGAAGATTCAAAGAGAGTGAGATGCCAGCTACTTTCATTCAGTCAGTAGCTTCAATCATTTCTGGACGTTTTTCAATGGTAAAAATCAATGAATATTGTAAATGCACAAACAGTAATTTCTCCACATTGCAAGGTGCAATTCTGAAATTTTTTGCTTTTTCCTGCTCCTCTTAGCATGATAAAGAAGATTCAAAGAGAGTGAGATGCCAGCTCCTTTCATTCAGTCAGTAGCTTCAAACATTTCTGGTATATGAATAACATGATGTTTTTCAATGGCAAAAATCAATGAATATTGTAAATGCACAAACAGTAATTTCTCCGCATTGCAAGGTGCAATTCTGAAATTTTTTGCTTTTTCCTGCTCCTCTTAGCATGATAAAGAAGATTCAAAGAGAGTGAGATGCCAGCTCCTTTCATTCAGTCAGTAGCTTCAATCATTTCTGGATGTTTTTCAATGGCAAAAATCAATGAATATTGTAAATGCACAAACTGTAATTTCTCCGCATTGCAAGGTGCAATTCTGAAATTTTTTGCTTTTTCCTGCTCCTCTTAGCATGATAAAGAAGATTCAAAGAGAGTGAGATGCCAGCTCCTTTCATTCAGTCAGTAGCTTCAATCATTTCTGGACGTTTTTCAATGGCAAAAATCAATGAATATTGTAAATGCACAAACAGTAATTTCTCCGCATTGCAAGGTGCAATTCTGAAATTTTTTGCTTTTTCCTGCTCCTCTTAGCATGATAAAGAAGATTCAAAGAGAGTGAGATGCCAGCTCCTTTCATTCAGTCAGTACCTTCAATCATTTCTGGACGTTTTTCAATGGCAAAAATCAATGAATATTGTAAATGCACAAACAGTAATTTCTCCGCATTGCAAGGTGCAATTCTGAAATTTTTTGCTTTTTCCCGCTCCTCTTAGCATGATAAAGAAGATTCAAAGAGAGTGAGGTGCCAGCTCCTTTCATTCAGTCAGTAGCTTCAAACATTTCTGGTATATGAATAACATGTTTTTCAATGGCAAAAATCAATGAATATTGTAAATGCACAAACAGTAATTTCTCCGCATTGCAAGGTGCAATTCTGAAATTTTTTGATTTTTCCTGCTCCTCTTAGCATGATAAAGAAGATTCAAAGAGAGTGAGATGCCAGCTCCTTTCATTCAGTCAGTAGCTTCAATCATTTCTGGTATATGAAAAACATGTTTTTCAATGGCAAAAATCAATGAATATTGTAAATGCACAAACAGTAATATCTCCACATTGCACGGTGCAATTCTGAAATTTTTAGCTTTTTCCTGTTAATCCTAGCATGATAAAGAAGATTCAAAGAGAGTGAGATGCCAGCTCCTTTCATTCAGTCAGTAGCTTCAAACATTTCTGGTATATGAAAAACATGTTTTTCAATGGCAAAAATCAATGAATATTGTAAATGCACAAACAGTAATATCTCCACATTGCAAGGTGCAATTCTGAAATTTTTTGCTTTTTCCTGTTAATCCTAGCATGATAAAGAAGATTCAAAGAGAGTGAGATGCCAGCTCCTTTCATTCAGTCAGTAGCTTCAAACATTTCTGGTATATGAAAAACATGTTTTTCAATGGCAAAAATCAATGAATATTGTAAATGCACAAACAGTAATATCTCCACATTGCAAGGTGCAATTCTGAAATTTTTTGCTTTTTCCTGCTAATCCTAGCATGATAAAGAAGATTCAAAGAGAGTGAGATGCCAGCTCCTTTCATTCAGTCAGTAGCTTCAAACATTTCTGGTATATGAAAAACATGTTTTTCAATGGCAAAAATCAATGAATATTGTAAATGCACAAACAGTAATATCTCCACATTGCACGGTGCAATTCTGAAATTTTTAGCTTTTTCCTGTTAATCCTAGCATGATAAAGAAGATTCAAAGAGAGTGAGATGCCAGCTCCTTTCATTCAGTCAGTAGCTTCAAACATTTCTGGTATATGAAAAACATGTTTTTCAATGGCAAAAATCAATGAATATTGTAAATGCACAAACAGTAATATCTCCACATTGCAAGGTGCAATTCTGAAATTTTTTGCTTTTTCCTGCTAATCCTAGCATGATAAAGAAGATTCAAAGAGAGATGCCAGCTCCTTTCATTCAGTCAGTAGCTTCAAACATTTCTGGTATATGAAAAACATGTTTTTCAATGGCAAAAATCAATGAATATTGTAAATGCACAAACAGTAATATCTCCACATTGCACGGTGCAATTCTGAAATTTTTAGCTTTTTCCTGTTAATCCTAGCATGATAAAGAAGATTCAAAGAGAGTGAGATGCCAGCTCCTTTCATTCAGTCAGTAGCTTCAAACATTTCTGGTATATGAAAAACATGTTTTTCAATGGCAAAAATCAATGAATATTGTAAATGCACAAACAGTAATATCTCCACATTGCAAGGTGCAATTCTGAAATTTTTTGCTTTTTCCTGTTAATCCTAGCATGATAAAGAAGATTCAAAGAGAGTGAGATGCCAGCTCCTTTCATTCAGTCAGTAGCTTCAAACATTTCTGGTATATGAAAAACATGTTTTTCAATGGCAAAAATCAATGAATATTGTAAATGCACAAACAGTAATATCTCCACATTGCAAGGTGCAATTCTGAAATTTTTTGCTTTTTCCTGCTAATCCTAGCATGATAAAGAAGATTCAAAGGGAGTGAGATGCCAGCTCCTTTCATTCAGTCAGTAGCTTCAATCATTTCTGGTATATGAAAAACATGTTTTTCAATGGCAAAAATCAATGAATATTGTAAATGCACAAACAGTAATATCTCCACATTGCACGGTGCAATTCTGAAATTTTTAGCTTTTTCCTGTTAATCCTAGCATGATAAAGAAGATTCAAAGAGAGTGAGATGCCAGCTCCTTTCATTCAGTCAGTAGCTTCAAACATTTCTGGTATATGAAAAACATGTTTTTCAATGGCAAAAATCAATGAATATTGTAAATGCACAAACAGTAATATCTCCACATTGCAAGGTGCAATTCTGAAATTTTTTGCTTTTTCCTGTTAATCCTAGCATGATAAAGAAGATTCAAAGAGAGTGAGATGCCAGCTCCTTTCATTCAGTCAGTAGCTTCAAACATTTCTGGTATATGAAAAACATGTTTTTCAATGGCAAAAATCAATGAATATTGTAAATGCACAAACAGTAATATCTCCACATTGCAAGGTGCAATTCTGAAATTTTTTGCTTTTTCCTGCTAATCCTAGCATGATAAAGAAGATTCAAAGAGAGTGAGATGCCAGCTCCTTTCATTCAGTCAGTAGCTTCAAACATTTCTGGTATATGAAAAACATGTTTTTCAATGGCAAAAATCAATGAATATTGTAAATGCACAAACAGTAATATCTCATTGCACGGTGCAATTCTGAAATTTTTTGCTTTTTCCTGTTAATCCTAGCATGATAAAGAAGATTCAAAGAGAGTGAGATGCCAGCTCCTTTCATTCAGTCAGTAGCTTCAAACATTTCTGGTATATGAAAAACATGTTTTTCAATGGCAAAAATCAATGAATATTGTAAATGCACAAACAGTAATATCTCCACATTGCACGGTGCAATTCTGAAATTTTTAGCTTTTTCCTGTTAATCCTAGCATGATAAAGAAGATTCAAAGAGAGTGAGATGCCAGCTCCTTTCATTCAGTCAGTAGCTTCAAACATTTCTGGTATATGAAAAACATGTTTTTCAATGGCAAAAATCAATGAATATTGTAAATGCACAAACAGTAATATCTCCACATTGCAAGGTGCAATTCTGAAATTTTTTGCTTTTTCCTGCTAATCCTAGCATGATAAAGAAGATTCAAAGAGAGTGAGATGCCAGCTCCTTTCATTCAGTCAGTAGCTTCAAACATTTCTGGTATATGAAAAACATGTTTTTCAATGGCAAAAATCAATGAATATTGTAAATGCACAAACAGTAATATCTCCACATTGCAAGGTGCAATTCTGAAATTTTTTGCTTTTTCCTGCTAATCCTAGCATGATAAAGAAGATTCAAAGAGAGTGAGATGCCAGCTCCTTTCATTCAGTCAGTAGCTTCAATCATTTCTGGTATATGAATAACATGATGTTTTTCAATGGCAAAAATCAATGAATATTGTAAATGCACAAACAGTAATTTCTCCGCATTGCAAGGTGCAATTCTGAAATTTTTTGCTTTTTCCTGCTCCTCTTAGCATGATAAAGAAGATTCAAAGAGAGTGAGATGCCAGCTCCTTTCATTCAGTCAGTAGCTTCAATCATTTCTGGACGTTTTTCAATGGCAAAAATCAATGAATATTGTAAATGCACAAACAGTAATTTCTCCGCATTGCAAGGTGCAATTCTGAAATTTTTTGATTTTTCCTGCTCCTCTTAGCATGATAAAGAAGATTCAAAGAGAGTGAGATGCCAGCTACTTTCATTCAGTCAGTAGCTTCAAACATTTCTGGTATATGAATAACATAATGTTTTTCAATGGCAAAAATCAATGAATATTGTAAATGCACAAACAGTAATTTCTCCGCATTGCAAGGTGCAAGTCTGAAATTTTTTGCTTTTTCCTGCTCCTCTTAGCATGATAAAGAAGATTCAAAGAGAGTGAGATGCCAGCTACTTTCATTCAGTCAGTAGCTTCAATCATTTCTGGACGTTTTTCAATGGTAAAAATCAATGAATATTGTAAATGCACAAACAGTAATTTCTCCACATTGCAAGGTGCAATTCTGAAATTTTTTGCTTTTTCCTGCTCCTCTTAGCATGATAAAGAAGATTCAAAGAGAGTGAGATGCCAGCTCCTTTCATTCAGTCAGTAGCTTCAAACATTTCTGGTATATGAATAACATGATGTTTTTCAATGGCAAAAATCAATGAATATTGTAAATGCACAAACAGTAATTTCTCCGCATTGCAAGGTGCAATTCTGAAATTTTTTGCTTTTTCCTGCTCCTCTTAGCATGATAAAGAAGATTCAAAGAGAGTGAGATGCCAGCTCCTTTCATTCAGTCAGTAGCTTCAATCATTTCTGGATGTTTTTCAATGGCAAAAATCAATGAATATTGTAAATGCACAAACTGTAATTTCTCCGCATTGCAAGGTGCAATTCTGAAATTTTTTGCTTTTTCCTGTTAATCCTAGCATGATAAAGAAGATTCAAAGAGAGTGAGATGCCAGCTCCTTTCATTCAGTCAGTAGCTTCAAACATTTCTGGTATATGAAAAACATGTTTTTCAATGGCAAAAATCAATGAATATTGTAAATGCACAAACAGTAATATCTCCACATTGCAAGGTGCAATTCTGAAATTTTTTGCTTTTTCCTGCTAATCCTAGCATGATAAAGAAGATTCAAAGAGAGTGAGATGCCAGCTCCTTTCATTCAGTCAGTAGCTTCAATCATTTCTGGTATATGAAAAACATGTTTTTCAATGGCAAAAATCAATGAATATTGTAAATGCACAAACAGTAATATCTCCACATTGCACGGTGCAATTCTGAAATTTTTAGCTTTTTCCTGTTAATCCTAGCATGATAAAGAAGATTCAAAGAGAGTGAGATGCCAGCTCCTTTCATTCAGTCAGTAGCTTCAATCATTTCTGGACGTTTTTCAATGGCAAAAATCAATGAATATTGTAAATGCACAAACAGTAATTTCTCCGCATTGCAAGGTGCAATTCTGAAATTTTTTGCTTTTTCCTGCTCCTCTTAGCATGATAAAGAAGATTCAAAGAGAGTGAGATGCCAGCTCCTTTCATTCAGTCAGTAGCTTCAAACATTTCTGGTATATGAATAACATGATGTTTTTCAATGGCAAAAATCAATGAATATTGTAAATGCACAAACAGTAATTTCTCCGCATTGCAAGGTGCAATTCTGAAATTTTTTGCTTTTTCCTGCTCCTCTTAGCATGATAAAGAAGATTCAAAGAGAGTGAGATGCCAGCTCCTTTCATTCAGTCAGTAGCTTCAATCATTTCTGGATGTTTTTCAATGGCAAAAATCAATGAATATTGTAAATGCACAAACTGTAATTTCTCCGCATTGCAAGGTGCAATTCTGAAATTTTTTGCTTTTTCCTGCTCCTCTTAGCATGATAAAGAAGATTCAAAGAGAGTGAGATGCCAGCTCCTTTCATTCAGTCAGTAGCTTCAATCATTTCTGGACGTTTTTCAATGGCAAAAATCAATGAATATTGTAAATGCACAAACAGTAATTTCTCCGCATTGCAAGGTGCAATTCTGAAATTTTTTGCTTTTTCCTGCTCCTCTTAGCATGATAAAGAAGATTCAAAGAGAGTGAGATGCCAGCTCCTTTCATTCAGTCAGTACCTTCAATCATTTCTGGACGTTTTTCAATGGCAAAAATCAATGAATATTGTAAATGCACAAACAGTAATTTCTCCGCATTGCAAGGTGCAATTCTGAAATTTTTTGCTTTTTCCCGCTCCTCTTAGCATGATAAAGAAGATTCAAAGAGAGTGAGGTGCCAGCTCCTTTCATTCAGTCAGTAGCTTCAAACATTTCTGGTATATGAATAACATGTTTTTCAATGGCAAAAATCAATGAATATTGTAAATGCACAAACAGTAATTTCTCCGCATTGCAAGGTGCAATTCTGAAATTTTTTGATTTTTCCTGCTCCTCTTAGCATGATAAAGAAGATTCAAAGAGAGTGAGATGCCAGCTCCTTTCATTCAGTCAGTAGCTTCAATCATTTCTGGTATATGAAAAACATGTTTTTCAATGGCAAAAATCAATGAATATTGTAAATGCACAAACAGTAATATCTCCACATTGCACGGTGCAATTCTGAAATTTTTAGCTTTTTCCTGTTAATCCTAGCATGATAAAGAAGATTCAAAGAGAGTGAGATGCCAGCTCCTTTCATTCAGTCAGTAGCTTCAAACATTTCTGGTATATGAAAAACATGTTTTTCAATGGCAAAAATCAATGAATATTGTAAATGCACAAACAGTAATATCTCCACATTGCAAGGTGCAATTCTGAAATTTTTTGCTTTTTCCTGTTAATCCTAGCATGATAAAGAAGATTCAAAGAGAGTGAGATGCCAGCTCCTTTCATTCAGTCAGTAGCTTCAAACATTTCTGGTATATGAAAAACATGTTTTTCAATGGCAAAAATCAATGAATATTGTAAATGAACAAACAGTAATATCTCCACATTGCAAGGTGCAATTCTGAAATTTTTTGCTTTTTCCTGCTAATCCTAGCATGATAAAGAAGATTCAAAGAGAGTGAGATGCCAGCTCCTTTCATTCAGTCAGTAGCTTCAAACATTTCTGGTATATGAAAAACATGTTTTTCAATGGCAAAAATCAATGAATATTGTAAATGCACAAACAGTAATATCTCCACATTGCACGGTGCAATTCTGAAATTTTTAGCTTTTTCCTGTTAATCCTAGCATGATAAAGAAGATTCAAAGAGAGTGAGATGCCAGCTCCTTTCATTCAGTCAGTAGCTTCAAACATTTCTGGTATATGAAAAACATGTTTTTCAATGGCAAAAATCAATGAATATTGTAAATGCACAAACAGTAATATCTCCACATTGCAAGGTGCAATTCTGAAATTTTTTGCTTTTTCCTGCTAATCCTAGCATGATAAAGAAGATTCAAAGAGAGATGCCAGCTCCTTTCATTCAGTCAGTAGCTTCAAACATTTCTGGTATATGAAAAACATGTTTTTCAATGGCAAAAATCAATGAATATTGTAAATGCACAAACAGTAATATCTCCACATTGCACGGTGCAATTCTGAAATTTTTAGCTTTTTCCTGTTAATCCTAGCATGATAAAGAAGATTCAAAGAGAGTGAGATGCCAGCTCCTTTCATTCAGTCAGTAGCTTCAAACATTTCTGGTATATGAAAAACATGTTTTTCAATGGCAAAAATCAATGAATATTGTAAATGCACAAACAGTAATATCTCCACATTGCAAGGTGCAATTCTGAAATTTTTTGCTTTTTCCTGTTAATCCTAGCATGATAAAGAAGATTCAAAGAGAGTGAGATGCCAGCTCCTTTCATTCAGTCAGTAGCTTCAAACATTTCTGGTATATGAAAAACATGTTTTTCAATGGCAAAAATCAATGAATATTGTAAATGCACAAACAGTAATATCTCCACATTGCAAGGTGCAATTCTGAATTTTTTTGCTTTTTCCTGCTAATCCTAGCATGATAAAGAAGATTCAAAGGGAGTGAGATGCCAGCTCCTTTCATTCAGTCAGTAGCTTCAATCATTTCTGGTATATGAAAAACATGTTGTTCAATGGCAAAAATCAATGAATATTGTAAATGCACAAACAGTAATATCTCCACATTGCACGGTGCAATTCTGAAATTTTTAGCTTTTTCCTGTTAATCCTAGCATGATAAAGAAGATTCAAAGAGAGTGAGATGCCAGCTCCTTTCATTCAGTCAGTAGCTTCAAACATTTCTGGTATATGAAAAACATGTTTTTCAATGGCAAAAATCAATGAATATTGTAAATGCACAAACAGTAATATCTCCACATTGCAAGGTGCAATTCTGAAATTTTTTGCTTTTTCCTGCTAATCCTAGCATGATAAAGAAGATTCAAAGAGAGTGAGATGCCAGCTCCTTTCATTCAGTCAGTAGCTTCAAACATTTCTGGTATATGAAAAACATGTTTTTCAATGGCAAAAATCAATGAATATTGTAAATGCACAAACAGTAATATCTCCACATTGCACGGTGCAATTCTGAAATTTTTTGCTTTTTCCTGTTAATCCTAGCATGATAAAGAAGATTCAAAGAGAGTGAGATGCCAGCTCCTTTCATTCAGTCAGTAGCTTCAAACATTTCTGGTATATGAAAAACATGTTTTTCAATGGCAAAAATCAATGAATATTGTAAATGCACAAACAGTAATATCTCCACATTGCACGGTGCAATTCTGAAATTTTTAGCTTTTTCCTGTTAATCCTAGCATGATAAAGAAGATTCAAAGAGAGTGAGATGCCAGCTCCTTTCATTCAGTCAGTAGCTTCAAACATTTCTGGTATATGAAAAACATGTTTTTCAATGGCAAAAATCAATGAATATTGTAAATGCACAAACAGTAATATCTCCACATTGCAAGGTGCAATTCTGAAATTTTTTGCTTTTTCCTGCTAATCCTAGCATGATAAAGAAGATTCAAAGAGAGTGAGATGCCAGCTCCTTTCATTCAGTCAGTAGCTTCAAACATTTCTGGTATATGAAAAACATGTTTTTCAATGGCAAAAATCAATGAATATTGTAAATGCACAAACAGTAATATCTCCACATTGCAAGGTGCAATTCTGAAATTTTTTGCTTTTTCCTGCTAATCCTAGCATGATAAAGAAGATTCAAAGAGAGTGAGATGCCAGCTCCTTTCATTCAGTCAGTAGCTTCAATCATTTCTGGTATATGAATAACATGATGTTTTTCAATGGCAAAAATCAATGAATATTGTAAATGCACAAACAGTAATTTCTCCGCATTGCAAGGTGCAATTCTGAAATTTTTTGCTTTTTCCTGCTCCTCTTAGCATGATAAAGAAGATTCAAAGAGAGTGAGATGCCAGCTCCTTTCATTCAGTCAGTAGCTTCAATCATTTCTGGACGTTTTTCAATGGCAAAAATCAATGAATATTGTAAATGCACAAACAGTAATTTCTCCGCATTGCAAGGTGCAATTCTGAAATTTTTTGATTTTTCCTGCTCCTCTTAGCATGATAAAGAAGATTCAAAGAGAGTGAGATGCCAGCTACTTTCATTCAGTCAGTAGCTTCAAACATTTCTGGTATATGAATAACATAATGTTTTTCAATGGCAAAAATCAATGAATATTGTAAATGCACAAACAGTAATTTCTCCGCATTGCAAGGTGCAAGTCTGAAATTTTTTGCTTTTTCCTGCTCCTCTTAGCATGATAAAGAAGATTCAAAGAGAGTGAGATGCCAGCTACTTTCATTCAGTCAGTAGCTTCAATCATTTCTGGACGTTTTTCAATGGTAAAAATCAATGAATATTGTAAATGCACAAACAGTAATTTCTCCACATTGCAAGGTGCAATTCTGAAATTTTTTGCTTTTTCCTGCTCCTCTTAGCATGATAAAGAAGATTCAAAGAGAGTGAGATGCCAGCTCCTTTCATTCAGTCAGTAGCTTCAAACATTTCTGGTATATGAATAACATGATGTTTTTCAATGGCAAAAATCAATGAATATTGTAAATGCACAAACAGTAATTTCTCCGCATTGCAAGGTGCAATT
>NW_027366935.1:0-64002 GCF_046119375.1 Phyllobates terribilis
CCTCCTCCCGTTCAGTGATGGGGCACAGGGTATAATACAGTATAATGACACAGGCGGCAGTCTCCCCTGTCCTCCTCCCGGTCAGTGATGAGGCACAGGGTATAATACAGTATAACGACACAGGTGGCAGTCTCCCCTCTCCTCCTCCCGGTCAGTGATGGGGCACAGAGTATAATACAGTATAACGACACAGGCGGCAGTCTCCCCTCTCCTCCTCCCGGTCAGTGATGGGGCACAGGGTATAATACAGTATAATGACACAGGCGGCAGTCTCCCCTCTCCTCCTCCCGGTCAGTGATGAGGCACAGGGTATAATACAGTATAATGACACAGGCGACAGTCTCCCCTCTCCTCCTCCCGGTCAGTCATGAGGCACAGGGTATAATACAGTATAAGGACACAGGTGGCAGTCTCCCCTCTCCTCCTCCCGGTCAGTCATGAGGCACAGGGTATAATACAGTATAATGACACAGGCAGCAGTCTCCCTGTCCTCCTCCCGGTCAGTGATGGGGCACAGGGTATAATACAGTATAATGACACAGGCGGCAGTCTCCCCTCTCCTCCTCCCGGTCAGTGATGGGGCACAGGGTATAATACAGTATAATGACACAGGCGGCAGTCTCCCCTCTCCTCCTCCCGGTCAGTGATGAGGCACAGGGTATAATACAGTATAATGACACAGGTGGCAGTCTCCCCTCTCCTTCTCCTGGTCAGTGATGGGGCACAGGGTATAATACAGTATAATGACACAGGCGGCAGTCTCCCCTCTCCTCCTCCCGGTCAGTGATGGGGCACAGGGTATAATACAGTATAATGACACAGGCGGCAGTCTCCCCTCTCCTCCTCCCGGTCAGTGATGGGGCACAGGGTATAATACAGTATAACGACACAGGTGGCAGTCTCCCCTCTCCTCCTCCCGGTCAGTGATGGGGCACAGGGTATAATACAGTGTAACGACACAGGCGGCAGTCTCCCCTCTCCTCCTCCCGGTCAGTGATGGGGCACAGGGTATAATACAGTATAATGACACAGGCGGCAGTCTCCCCTGTCCTCCTCCCGGTCAGTGATGAGGCACAGGGTATAATACAGTATAACGACACAGGTGGCAGTCTCCCCTGTCCTCCTCCCGGTCAGTGATGGGGCACAGGGTATAATACAGTATAACGACACAGGCGGCAGTCTCCCCTCTCCTCCTCCCGGTCAGTGATGGGGCACAGGGTATAATACAGTATAATGACACAGGCGGCAGTCTCCCCTCTCCTCCTCCCGGTCAGTGATGAGGCACAGGGTATAATACAGTATAATGACACAGGCGACAGTCTCCCCTCTCCTCCTCCCGGTCAGTCATGAGGCACAGGGTATAATACAGTATAATGACACAGGCGGCAGTCTCCCCTCTCCTCCTCCCGGTCAGTGATGGGGCACAGGGTATAATACAGTATAATGACACAGGCGGCAGTCTCCCCTCTCCTTCTCCTGGTCAGTGATGGGGCACAGGGTATAATACAGTATAACGACACAGGTGGCAGTCTCCCCTCTCCTCCTCCCCGTCAGTGATGAGGCACAGGGTATAATACAGTATAATGACACAGGCGGCAGTCTCCCCTCTCCTGCTCCCGGTCAGTGATGAGGCACAGGGTATAATACAGTATAATGACATAGGTGGCAGTCTCCCCTCTCCTCCTCCCGGTCAGTGATGGGGCACAGGGTATAATACAGTATAATGACACAGGCGGCAGTCTCCCCTCTCCTCCTCCCGGTCAGTGATGGGGCACAGGGTATAATACAGTATAATGACACAGGTGGCAGTCTCCCCTGTCCTCCTCCCGGTCAGTGATGGGGCACAGGGTATAATACAGTATAATGACACAGGTGGCAGTCTCCCCTCTCCCCCTCCCGGTCAGTGATGGGGCACAGGGTATAATACAGTATAATGACACAGGTGGCAGTCTCCCCTCTCCTCCTCCCGGTCAGTGATGAGGCACAGGGTATAATACAGTATAATGACACAGGCGGCAGTCTCCCCTCTCCTCTTCCCGGTCAGTGATGAGGCACAGGGTATAATACAGTATAATGACACAGGCGGCAGTCTCCCCTCTCCTCCTCCCGGTCAGTGATGGGGCACAGGGTATAATACAGTATAATGACACAGGCGGCAGTCTCCCCTGTCCTCCTCCCGGTCAGTGATGAGGCACAGGGTATAATACAGTATAATGACACAGGCGGCAGTCTCCCCTCTCCTCCTCCCGGTCAGTGATGGGGCACAGGGTATAATACAGTATAATGACACAGGCGGCAGTCTCCCCTCTCCTCCTCCCGGTCAGTGATCAGGCACAGGGTATAATACAGTATAATGACACAGGTGGCAGTCTCCCCTCTCCTTCTCCTGGTCAGTGATGGGGCACAGGGTATAATACAGTATAACGACACAGGTGGCAGTCTCCGCTCTCCTCCTCCCGGTCAGTGATGGGGCACAGGGTATAATACAGTATAACGACACAGGCGGCAGTCTCCCCTCTCCTCCTCCCAGTCAGTGATGAGGCACAGGGTATAATACAGTATAATGACACAGGCGGCAGTCTCCCCTCTCCTCCTCCCGGTCAGTCATGAGGCACAGGGTATAATACAGTATAAGGACACAGGTGGCAGTCTCCCTGTCCTCCTCCCGGTCAGTGATGGGGCACAGGGTATAATACAGTATAATGACACAGGCGGCAGTCTCCCCTCTCCTCCTCCCGGTCAGTGATGGGGCACAGGGTATAATACAGTATAATGACACAGGCGGCAGTCTCCCCTCTCCTTCTCCTGGTCAGTGATGGGGCACAGGGTATAATACAGTATAACGACACAGGTGGCAGTCTCCCCTCTCCTCCTCCCGGTCAGTGATGGGGCACAGGGTATAATACAGTATAATGACACAGGTGGCAGTCTCCCCTCTCCTCCTCCCGGTCAGTGATGGGGCACAGGGTATAATACAGTATAATGACACAGGCGGCAGTCTCCCCTCTCCTCCTCCCGGTCAGTGATGAGGCACAGGGTATAATACAGTATAATGACACAGGTGGCAGTCTCCACTCTCCTCCTCCCGGTCAGTGATGGGGCACAGGGTATAATACAGTATAATGACACAGGCGGCAGTCTCCCCTCTCCTCCTCCCGGTCAGTGATGGGGCACAGGGTATAATACAGTATAATGACACAGGCAGCAGTCTCCCCTCTCCTCCTCCCGGTCAGTGATGAGGCACAGGGTATAATACAGTATAATGACACAGGCGGCAGTCTCCCCTCTCCTCCTCCTGGTCAGTGATGGGGTACAGGGTATAATACAGTATAATGACCCAGGAGGCAGTCTCCCCTCTCCTCCTCCCGGTCAGTGATGGGGCACAGGGTATAATACAGTATAATGACACAGGCGGCAGTCTCCACTCTCCTCCTCCCGGTCAGTGATGGGGCACAGGGTATAATACAGTATAATGACACAGGTGGCAGTCTCCCTGTCCTCCTCCCGGTCAGTGATGGGGCACAGGGTATAATACAGTATACTGACATAGGTGGCAGTCTCCCCTCTCCTCCTCCCGGTCAGTGATGGGGCACAGGGTATAATACAGTATAATGACACAGGCGGCAGTCTCCCCTCTCCTCCTCCCGGTCAGTGATGGGGCACAGGGTATAATACAGTATAATGACACAGGTGGCAGTCTCCACTCTCCTCCTCCCGGTCAGTGATGGAGCACAGGGTATAATACAGTATAATGACACAGGTGGCAGTCTCCCCTGTCCTCCTCCCGGTCAGTGATGGGGCACTGGGTATAATACAGTATAATGACACAGGCGGCAGTCTCCCCTCTCCTCCTCTCCGTCAGTGATGAGGCACAGGGTATAATACAGTATAATGACACAGGCGGCAGTCTCCCCTGTCCTCCTCCCGGTCAGTGATGGGGCACAGGGTATAATACAGTATAATGACACAGGCGGCAGTCTCCCCTCTCCTCCTCCCCGTCAGTGATGGGGCACAGGGTATAATACAGAATAATGACACAGGCGGCAGTCTCCCCTCTCCTCCTCCTGGTCAGTGATGGGGCACAGGGTATAATACAGTATAATGACACAGGCGGCAGTCTCCCCTCTCCTCCTCCCCGTCAGTGATGAGGCACAGGGTACAATACAGTATAATGACACAGGCGGCAGTCTCCCCTCTCCTCCTCCCGGTCAGTGATGAGGCACAGGGTATAATACAGTATAATGACACAGGTGGCAGTCTCCCCTGTCCTCCTCCCGGTCAGTGATGGGGCACAGGGTATAATACAGTATAATGACACAGGCGGCAGTCTCCCCTCTCCTCCTCCCGGTCAGTGATGAGGCACAGGGTATAATACAGTATAATGACACAGGCGGCAGTCTCCCCTCTCCTCCTCCCCGTCAGTGATGGGGCACAGGGTATAATACAGTATAATGACACAGGCGGCAGTCTCCCCTCTCCTCCTCCCGGTCAGTGATGAGGCACAGGGTATAATACAGTATAATGACACAGGCGGCAGTCTCCCCTCTCCTCCTCCCGGTCAGTGATGAGGCACAGGGTATAATTCAGTATAATGACACAGGCGGCAGTCTCCCCTCTCCTCCTCCCGGTCAGTGATGGGGCACAGGGTATAATACAGTATAATGACACAGGCGGCAGTCTCCCCTCTCCTCCTCCCGGTCAGTGATGGGGCACAGGGTATAATACAGTATAATGACACAGGCGGCAGTCTCCCCTCTCCTCCTCCCCGTCAGTGATGGGGCACAGGGTATAATACAGTATAACGACACAGGCGGCAGTCTCCCCTCTCCTCCTCCCGGTCAGTGATGGGGCACAGGGTATAATACAGTATAATGACACAGGCGGCAGTCTCCCCTCTCCTCCTCCCGGTCAGTGATGGGGCACAGGGTATAATACAGTATAATGACATAGGTGGCAGTCTCCCCTCTCCTCCTCCCGGTCAGTGATGGGGCACAGGGTATAATACAGTATAATGACATAGGTGGCAGTCTCCCCTCTCCTCCTCCCGGTCAGTGATGGGGCACAGGGTATAATACAGTATAATGACACAGGCGGCAGTCTCCCCTCTCCTCCTCCCGGTCAGTGATGGGGCACAGGGTATAATACAGTATAATGACACAGGTGGCAGTCTCCCCTGTCCTCCTCCCGGTCAGTGATGGGGCACAGGGTATAATACAGTATAACGACACAGGCGGCAGTCTCCCCTCTCCTCCTCCCGGTCAGTGATGGGGCACAGGGTATAATACAGTATAATGACACAGGCGGCAGTCTCCCCTCTCCTCCTCCCGGTCAGTGATGGGGCACAGGGTATAATACGGTATAATGACACAGGCGGCAGTCTCCCCTGTCCTCCTCCCGGTCAGTGATGGGGCACAGGGTATAATACAGTATAATGACACAGGTGGCAGTCTCCCCTCTCCTCCTCCCGGTCAGTGATGGGGCACAGGGTATAATACAGTATAATGACACAGGTGGCAGTCTCCCCTCTCCTCCTCCCGGTCAGTGATGGGGCACAGGGTATAATACAGTATAATGACACAGGTGACAGTCTCCCCTCTCCTCCTCCCGGTCAGTGATGAGGCACAGGGTATAATACAGTATAATGACACAGGCGGCAGTCTCCCCTCTCCTCTTCCCGGTCAGTGATGAGGCACAGGGTATAATACAGTATAATGACACAGGCGGCAGTCTCCCCTCTCCTCCTCCCGGTCAGTGATGGGGCACAGGGTATAATACAGTATAATGACACAGGCGGCAGTCTCCCCTGTCCTCCTCCCGGTCAGTGATGAGGCACAGGGTATAATACAGTATAATGACACAGGCGGCAGTCTCCCCTCTCCTCCTCCCGGTCAGTGATGGGGCACAGGGTATAATACAGTATAATGACACAGGCGGCAGTCTCCCCTCTCCTTCTCCTGGTCAGTGATGGGGCACAGGGTATAATACAGCAAACGACACAGGTGGCAGTCTCCCCTCTCCTCCTCCCGGTCAGTGATGGGGCACAGGGTATAATACAGTATAACGACACAGGCGGCAGTCTCCCCTCTCCTCCTCCCGGTCAGTGATGAGGCACAGGGTATAATACAGTATAATGACACAGGCGGCAGTCTCCCCTCTGCTCCTCCCGGTCAGTCATGAGGCACAGGGTATAATACAGTATAAGGACACAGGTGGCAGTCTCCCTGTCCTCCTCCCGGTCAGTGATGGGGCACAGGGTATAATACAGTATAATGACACAGGCGGCAGTCTCCCCTCTCCTCCTTCCGGTCAGTGATGGGGCACAGGGTATAATACAGTATAATGACACAGGCGGCAGTCTCCCCTCTCCTCCTCCCGGTCAGTGATGGGGCACAGGGTATAATACAGTATAATGACACAGGCGGCAGTCTCCCCTCTCCTTCTCCTGGTCAGTGATGGGGCACAGGGTATAATACAGTATAACGACACAGGTGGCAGTCTCCCCTCTCCTCCTCCCGGTCAGTGATGGGGCACAGGGTATAATACAGTATAATGACACAGGTGGCAGTCTCCCCTCTCCTCCTCCCGGTCAGTGATGGGGCACAGGGTATAATACAGTATAATGACACAGGCGGAAAGTCTCCCCTCTCCTCCTCCCGGTCAGTGATGAGGCACAGGGTATAATACAGTATAATGACACAGGTGGCAGTCTCCACTCTCCTCCTCCCGGTCAGTGATGGGGCACAGGGTATAATACAGTATAATGACACAGGCGGCAGTCTCCCCTCTCCTCCTCCCGGTCAGTGATGGGGCACAGGGTATAATACAGTATAATGACACAGGCAGCAGTCTCCCCTCTCCTCCTCCCGGTCAGTGATGAGGCACAGGGTATAATACAGTATAATGACACAGGCGGCAGTCTCCCCTCTCCTCCTCCTGGTCAGTGATGGGGTACAGGGTATAATACAGTATAATGACCCAGGAGGCAGTCTCCCCTCTCCTCCTCCCGGTCAGTGATGGGGCACAGGGTATAATACAGTATAATGACACAGGCGGCAGTCTCCACTCTCCTCCTCCCGGTCAGTGATGGGGCACAGGGTATAATACAGTATAATGACACAGGCGGCAGTCTCCACTCTCCTCCTCCCGGTCAGTGATGGGGCACAGGGCATAATACAGTATAATGACACAGGTGGCAGTCTCCCTGTCCTCCTCCCGGTCAGTGATGGGGCACAGGGTATAATACAGTATACTGACATAGGTGGCAGTCTCCCCTCTCCTCCTCCCGGTCAGTGATGGGGCACAGGGTATAATACAGTATAATGACACAGGCGGCAGTCTCCCCTCTCCTCCTCCCGGTCAGTGATGGGGCACAGGGTATAATACAGTATAATGACACAGGTGGCAGTCTCCACTCTCCTCCTCCCGGTCAGTGATGGGGCACAGGGTATAATACAGTATAATGACACAGGTGGCAGTCTCCCCTGTCCTCCTCCCGGTCAGTGATGGGGCACTGGGTATAATACAGTATAATGACACAGGCGGCAGTCTCCCCTGTCCTCCTCCCGGTCAGTGATGGGGCACAGGGTATAATACAGTATAATGACACAGGCGGCAGTCTCCCCTCTCCTCCTCCCCGTCAGTGATGGGGCACAGGGTATAATACAGTATAATGACACAGGCGGCAGTCTCCCCTCTCCTCCTCCCGGTCAGTGATGAGGCACAGGGTATAATACAGTATAATGACACAGGTGGCAGTCTCCCCTGTCCTCCTCCCGGTCAGTGATGGGGCACAGGGTATAATACAGTATAATGACACAGGCGGCAGTCTCCCCTCTCCTCCTCCCGGTCAGTGATGAGGCACAGGGTATAATACAGTATAATGACACAGGCGGCAGTCTCCCCTCTCCTCCTCCCCGTCAGTGATGGGGCACAGGGTATAATACAGTATAATGACACAGGCGGCAGTCTCCCCTCTCCTCCTCCCGGTCAGTGATGAGGCACAGGGTATAATACAGTATAATGACACAGGCGGCAGTCTCCCCCCTCCTCCTCCCGGTCAGTGATGAGGCACAGGGTATAATACAGTATAATGACACAGGCGGCAGTCTCCCCTCTCCTCCTCCCGGTCAGTGATGGGGCACAGGGTATAATACAGTATAATGACACAGGCGGCAGTCTCCCCTCTCCTCCTCCCGGTCAGTGATGGGGCACAGGGTATAATACAGTATAATGACACAGGCGGCAGTCTCCCCTCTCCTCCTCCCCGTCAGTGATGGGGCACAGGGTATAATACAGTATAACGACACAGGCGGCAGTCTCCCCTCTCCTCCTCCCGGTCAGTGATGGGGCACAGGGTATAATACAGTATAATGACATAGGTGGCAGTCTCCCCTCTCCTCCTCCCGGTCAGTGATGGGGCACAGGGTATAATACAGTATAATGACACAGGCGGCAGTCTCCCCTCTCCTCCTCCCGGTCAGTGATGGGGCACAGGGTATAATACAGTATAATGACACAGGTGGCAGTCTCCCCTGTCCTCCTCCCGGTCAGTGATGAGGCACAGGGTATAATACAGTATAATGACACAGGCGGCAGTCTCCCCTCTCCTCCTCCCGGTCAGTGATGGGGCACAGGGTATAATACAGTATAATGACACAGGTGGCAGTCTCCCCTGTCCTCCTCCCGGTCAGTGATGGGGCACAGGGTATAATACAGTATAACGACACAGGCGGCAGTCTCCCCTCTCCTCCTCCCGGTCAGTGATGGGGCACAGGGTATAATACAGTATAATGACACAGGCGGCAGTCTCCCCTCTCCTCCTCCCGGTCAGTGATGGGGCACAGGGTATAATACAGTATAATGACACAGGCGGCAGTCTCCCCTCTCCTCCTCCCGGTCAGTGATGAGGCACAGGGTATAATACAGTATAATGACACAGGCGGCAGTCTCCCCTCTCCTCCTCCCGGTCAGTGATGGGGCACAGGGTATAATACAGTATAATGACACAGGCGGCAGTCTCCCCTCTCCTCCTCCCGGTCAGTGATGGGGCACAGGGTATAATACAGTATAATGACATAGGTGGCAGTCTCCCCTCTCCTCCTCCCGGTCAGTGATGGGGCACAGGGTATAATACAGTATAATGACACAGGCGGCAGTCTCCCCTCTCCTCCTCCCGGTCAGTGATGGGGCACAGGGTATAATACAGTATAATGACACAGGTGGCAGTCTCCCCTGTCCTCCTCCCGGTCAGTGATGAGGCACAGGGTATAATACAGTATAATGACACAGGCGGCAGTCTCCCCTCTCCTCCTCCCGGTCAGTGATGGGGCACAGGGTATAATACAGTATAATGACACAGGCGGCAGTCTCCCCTCTCCTCCTCCCCGTCAGTGATGAGGCACAGGGTATAATACAGTATAATGACACAGGCGGCAGTCTCCCCTCTCCTGCTCCCGGTCAGTGATGAGGCACAGGGTATAATACAGTATAATGACATAGGTGGCAGTCTCCCCTCTCCTCCTCCCGGTCAGTGATGGGGCACAGGGTATAATACAGTATAATGACACAGGCGGCAGTCTCCCCTCTCCTCCTCCCGGTCAGTGATGGGGCACAGGGTATAATACAGTATAATGACACAGGTGGCAGTCTCCCCTGTCCTCCTCCCGGTCAGTGATGGGGCACAGGGTATAATACAGTATAACGACACAGGCGGCAGTCTCCCCTCTCCTCCTCCCGGTCAGTGATGGGGCACAGGGTATAATACAGTATAATGACACAGGCGGCAGTCTCCCCTCTCCTCCTCCCGGTCAGTGATGGGGCACAGGGTATAATACAGTATAATGACACAGGCGGCAGTCTCCCCTGTCCTCCTCCCATTCAGTGATGGGGCACAGGGTATAATACAGTATAATGACACAGGTGGCAGTCTCCCCTCTCCTCCTCCCGGTCAGTGATGAGGCACAGGGTATAATACAGTATAATGACACAGGCGGCAGTCTCCCCTCTCCTCTTCCCGGTCAGTGATGAGGCACAGGGTATAATACAGTATAATGACACAGGCGGCAGTCTCCCCTCTCCTCCTCCCGGTCAGTGATGAGGCACAGGGTATAATACAGTATAATGACACAGGTGGCAGTCTCCCCTCTCCTCCTCCCGGTCAGTGATGAGGCACAGGGTATAATACAGTATAATGACACAGGCGGCAGTCTCCCCTCTCCTCCTCCCGGTCAGTGATGGGGCACAGGGTATAATACAGTATAATGACACAGGCGGCAGTCTCCCCTCTCCTCCTCCCGGTCAGTGATGAGGCACAGGGTATAATACAGTATAATGACACAGGTGGCAGTCTCCCCTCTCCTTCTCCTGGTCAGTGATGGGGCACAGGGTATAATAAAGTATAACGACACAGGTGGCAGTCTCCCCTCTCCTCCTCCCGGTCAGTGATGGGGCACAGGGTATAATACAGTATAACGACACAGGCGGCAGTCTCCCCTCTCCTCCTCCCGGTCAGTGATGGGGCACAGGGTATAATACAGTATAACGACACAGGCGGCAGTCTCCCCTCTCCTCCTCCCGGTCAGTGATGGGGCACAGGGTATAATACAGTATAACGACACAGGCGGCAGTCTCCCCTGTCGTCCTCCCGGTCAGTGATGAGGCACAGGGTATAATACAGTATAACGACACAGGCGGCAGTCTCCCCTCTCCTCCTCCCGGTCAGTGATGAGGCACAGGGTATAATACAGTATAATGACACAGGCGGCAGTCTCCCCTCTCCTCCTCCCGGTCAGTCATGAGGCACAGGGTATAATACAGTATAAGGACACAGGTGGCAGTCTCCCTGTCCTCCTCCCGGTCAGTGATGGGGCACAGGGTATAATACAGTATAATGACACAGGCGGCAGTCTCCCCTCTCCTCCTCCCGGTCAGTGATGGGGCACAGGGTATAATACAGTATAATGACACAGGCGGCAGTCTCCCCTCTCCTCCTCCCGGTCAGTGATGAGGCACAGGGTATAATACAGTATAATGACACAGGTGGCAGTCTCCCCTCTCCTCCTCCCGGTCAGTGATGGGGCACAGGGTATAATACAGTATAACGACACAGGCGGCAGTCTCCCCTCTCCTCCTCCCGGTCAGTGATGGGGCACAGGGTATAATACAGTATAATGACACAGGTGGCAGTCTCCCCTCTCCTCCTCCCGGTCAGTGATGGGGCACAGGGTATAATACAGTATAACGACACAGGCGGCAGTCTCCCCTCTCCTCCTCCCGGTCAGTGATGGGGCACTGGGTATAATACAGTATAATGACACAGGCGACAGTCTCCCCTCTCCTTCTCCTGGTCAGTGATGGGGCACAGGGTATAATACAGTATAATGACACAGGTGACAGTCTCCCCTCTCCTCCTCCCGGTCAGTCATGAGGCACAGGGTATAATACAGTATAAGGACACAGGTGGCAGTCTCCCCTCTCCTCCTCCCGGTCAGTGATGGGGCACAGGGTATAATACAGTATAATGACACAGGTGGCAGTCTCCCCTCTCCTCCTCCCGGTCAGTGATGGGGCACAGGGTATAATACAGTATAATGACACAGGCGGCAGTCTCCCATCTCCTCCTCCCGGTCAGTGATGGGGCACAGGGTATAATACAGTATAATGACACAGGCGGCAGTCTCCCCTCTCCTCCTCCCGGTCAGTGATGAGGCACAGGGTATAATACAGTATAATGACACAGGCGGCAGTCTCCCCTCTCCTCCTCCCGGTCAGTGATGGGGCACAGGGTATAATACAGTATAATGACATAGGTGGCAGTCTCCCCTCTCCTCCTCCCGGTCAGTGATGAGGCACAGGGTATAATACAGTATAATGACACAGGCGGCAGTCTCCCCTCTCCTCCTCCCGGTCAGTGACGTAGCACAGGGTATATTACTGTATAATGACACAGGCGGCAGTCTCCCCTCTCCTCCTCCCGGTCAGTGATGGGGCACAGGGTATAATACAGTATAACGACACAGGCGGCAGTCTCCCCTCTCCTCCTCCCGGTCAGTGATGGGGCACAGGGTATAATACAGTATAATGACACAGGCGGCAGTCTCCCCTCTCCTCCTCCCGGTCAGTGATGAGGCACAGGGTATAATACAGTATAATGACACAGGCGGCAGTCTCCCTGTCCTCCTCCCGGCCAGTGATGAGGCACAGGGTATAATACAGTATAATGACACAGGTGGCAGTCTCCCCTGTCCTCCTCCCGGTCAGTGATGAGGCACAAGGTATAATACAGTATAATGACACAGGTGGCAGTCTCCCCTGTCCTCCTCCTGGTCAGTGATGGGGCACAGGGTATAATACAGTATAATGACACAGGTGGCAGTCTCCCCTCTCCTCCTCCCGGTCAGTGATGGGGCACAGGGTATAATACAGTATAATGACACAGGCGGCAGTCTCCCTGTCCTCCTCCCGGTCAGTGATGGGGCACAGGGTATAATACAGTATAATGACACAGGCGGCAGTCTCCCCTCTCCTCCTCCCGGTCAGTGACGGGGCACAGGGTATAATACAGTATAATGACACAGGCGGCAGTCTCCCTGTCCTCCTCCCGGTCAGTGATGGGGCACAGGGTATAATACAGTATAATGACACAGGCGGCAGTCTCCCCTCTCCTCCTCCTGGTCAGTGATGGGGTACAGGGTATAATACAGTTTAATGACACAGGCGGCAGTCTCCCCTCTCCTCCTCCTGGTCAGTGATGGGGTACAGGGTATAATACAGTATAATGACACAGGTGGCAGTCTCCCCTCTCCTCCTCCTGGTCAGTGATGGGGTACAGGGTATAATACAGTATAATGACACAGGCGGCAGTCTCCCCTCTCCTCCTCCCGGTCAGTGATGAGGCACAGGGTATAATACAGTATAATGACACAGGCGGCAGTCTCCCTGTCCTCCTCCCGGTCAGTGATGAGGCACAGGGTATAATACAGTATAATGACACAGGTGGTAGTCTCCCCTGTCCTCCTCCCGGTCAGTGATGGGGCACAGGGTATAATACAGTATAATGACACAGGCGGCAGTCTCCCCTCTCCTCCTCCCGGTCAGTGATGGGGCACAGGGTATAATACAGTATAATGACACAGGTGGCAGTCTCCCCTCTCCTCCTCCCGGTCAGTGATGGGGCACAGGGTATAATACAGTATAATGACACAGGTGGCAGTCTCCCCTCTCCTCCTCCCGGTCAGTGATGGGGCACAGGGTATAATACAGTATAACGACACAGGCGGCAGTCTCCCCTCTCCTCCTCCCGGTCAGTGATGGGGCACAGGGTATAATACAGTATAATGACACAGGTGGCAGTCTCCCATCTCCTCCTCCCGGTCAGTGATGGGGCACAGGGTATAATACAGTATAATGACACAGGCGGCAGTCTCCCCTCTCCTCCTCCCGGTCAGTGATGGGGCACAGGGTATAATACAGTATAATGACATAGGTGGCAGTCTCCCCTCTCCTCCTCCCGGTCAGTGATGAGGCACAGGGTATAATACAGTATAATGACACAGGCGGCAGTCTCCCCTCTCCTCCTCCCGGTCAGTGACGGGGCACAGGGTATATTACTGTATAATGACACAGGCGGCAGTCTCACCTCTCCTCCTCCCGGTCAGTGATGGGGCACAGGGTATAATACAGTATAACGACACAGGCGGCAGTCTCCCCTCTCCTCCTCCCGGTCAGTGATGGGGCACAGGGTATAATACAGTATAATGACACAGGCGGCAGTCTCCCCTCTCCTCCTCCCGGTCAGTGATGGGGCACAGGGTATAATACAGTATAATGACATAGGTGGCAGTCTCCCCTCTCCTCCTCCCGGTCAGTGATGGGGCACAGGGTATAATACAGTATAATGACACAGGTGGCAGTCTCCCCTCTCCTCCTCCCGGTCAGTGATGAGGCACAGGGTATAATACAGTATAATGACACAGGCGGCAGTCTCCCCTCTCCTCCTTCCGGTCAGTGACGGGGCACAGGGTATATTACTGTATAATGACACAGGCGGCAGTCTCCCCTCTCCTCCTCCCGGTCAGTGATGGGGCACAGGGTATAATACAGTATAACGACACAGGCGGCAGTCTCCCCTCTCCTCCTCCCGGTCAGTGATGGGGCACAGGGTATAATACAGTATAATGACACAGGCGGCAGTCTCCCCTCTCCTCCTCCCGGTCAGTGATGGGGCACAGGGTATAATACAGTATAATGACACAGGTGGCAGTCTCCCCTCTCCTCCTCCCGGTCAGTGATGGGGCACAGGGTATAATACCGTATAATGACACAGGCGGCAGTCTCCCCTCTCCTCCTCCCGGTCAGTGACGGGGCACAGGGTATAATACAGTATAATGACACAGGCGGCAGTCTCCCCTGTCCTCCTCCCGGTCAGTGATGAGGCACAGGGTATAATACAGTATAATGACACAGGCGGCAGTCTCCCCTCTCCTCCTCCCGGTCAGTGACGGGGCACAGGGTATATTACTGTATAATGACACAGGCGGCAGTCTCCCCTCTCCTCCTCCCGGTCAGTGACGGGGCACAGGGTATAATACAGTATAATGACACAGGTGGCAGTCTCCCCTCTCCTCCTCCCGGTCAGTGATGGGGCACAGGGTATAATACAGTATAATGACACAGGTGGCAGTCTCCCCTCTCCTCCTCCCGGTCAGTGATGGGGCACAGGGTATAATACAGTATAATGACACAGGCGGCAGTCTCCCCTCTCCTCCTCCCGGTCAGTGACGGGGCACAGGGTATAATACAGTATAATGACACAGGTGGCAGTCTCCCCTCTCCTCCTCCCGGTCAGTGATGGGGCACAGGGTATAATACAGTATAATGACACAGGCGGCAGTCTCCCCTGTCCTCCTCCCGGTCAGTGATGAGGCACAGGGTATAATACAGTATAATGACACAGGCGGCAGTCTCCCCTCTCCTCCTCCCGGTCAGTGACGGGGCACAGGGTATATTACTGTATAATGACACAGGCGGCAGTCTCCCCTCTCCTCCTCCCGGTCAGTGACGGGGCACAGGGTATAATACAGTATAATGACACAGGTGGCAGTCTCCCCTCTCCTCCTCCCGGTCAGTGATGGGGCACAGGGTATAATACAGTATAATGACACAGGTGGCAGTCTCCCCTCTCCTCCTCCCGGTCAGTGATGGGGCACAGGGTATAATACAGTATAATGACACAGGCGGCAGTCTCCCCTCTCCTCCTCCCGGTCAGTGACGGGGCACAGGGTATAATACAGTATAATGACACAGGTGGCAGTCTCCCCTCTCCTCCTCCCGGTCAGTGATGGGGCACAGGGTATAATACAGTATAATGACACAGGCGGCAGTCTCCCCTCTCCTCCTCCCGGTCAGTGATGAGGCACAGGGTATAATACAGTATAATGACACAGGCGGCAGTCTCCCCTCTCCTCCTCCCGGTCAGTGATGGGGCACAGGGTATAATACAGTATAATGACACAGGTGGCAGTCTCCCCTCTCCTCCTCCCGGTCAGTGATGGGGCACAGGGTATAATACAGTATAATGACACAGGCGGCAGTCTCCCCTGTCCTCCTCCCGGTCAGTGATGGGGCACAGGGTATAATACAGTATAATGACACAGGCGGCAGTCTCCCCTCTCCTCCTCCCGGTCAGTGATGAGGCACAGGGTATAATACAGTATAATGACACAGGCGGCAGTCTCCCCTCTCCTCCTCCCGGTCAGTGATGGTGCACAGGGTATAATACAGTATAATGACACAGGCGGCAGTCTCCCCTCTCCTCCTCCTGGTCAGTGATGGGGCACAGGGTATAATACAGTATAATGACACAGGCGGCAGTCTCCCCTCTCCTCCTCCTGGTCAGTGATGGGGCACAGGGTATAATACAGTATAATGACACAGGCGGCAGTCTCCCCTCTCCTCCTCCCGGTCAGTGATGGTGCACAGGGTATAATACAGTATAATGACACAGATGGCAGTCTCCCCTCTCCTCCTCCTGGTCAGTGATGGGGCACAGGGTATAATACAGTATAATAACACAGGTGGCAGTCTCCCCTCTCCTCCTCCAGGTCAGTGATGAGGCACAGGGTATAATACAGTATAATGACACAGGCGGCAGTCTCCCCTCTCCTCCTCCCGGTCAGTGATGGGGCACAGGGTATAATACAGTGTAATGACACAGGCGGCAGTCTCCCCTCTCCTCCTCCCGGTCAGTGATGGGGCACAGGATATAATACAGTATAATGACACAGGCGGCAGTCTCCCCTCTCCTCCTCCAGGTCAGTGATGAGGCACAGGGTATAATACAGTGTAATGACACAGGCGGCAGTCTCCCCTCTCCTCCTCCCGGTCAGTGATGGGGCACAGGGTATAATACAGTATAATAACACAGGTGGCAGTCTCCCCTCTCCTCCTCCAGGTCAGTGATGAGGCACAGGGTATAATACAGTATAATGACACAGGCGGCAGTCTCCCCTCTCCTCCTCCCGGTCAGTGACAGGGCACAGGGTATAATACAGTATAATGACACAGGTGGCTTTCTCCCCTCTCCTCCTCCCGGTCAGTGATGGGGCACAGGGTATAATACAGTATAATGACACTTGGGGCAGTCTCCCCTCTCCTCCTCCCGGTCAGTGACGGGGCACAGGGTATATTACTGTATAATGACACAGGCGGCAGTCTCCCCTCTCCTCCTCCCGGTCAGTGATGGGGCACAGGGTATAATACAGTATAATGACACAGGCGGCAGTCTCCCCTGTCCTCCTCCCGGTCAGTGATGGGGCACAGGGTATAATACAGTAAAATGACACAGGTGGCAGTCTCCCCTCTCCTCCTCCCGGTCAGTGATGGGGCACAGGGTATAATACAGTATAATGACACAGGCGGCAGTCTCCCCTCTCCTCCTTCCGGTCAGTGATGGGGCACTGGATATAATACAGTATAATGACACAGGTGGCAGTCTCCCCTCTCCTCCTCCCGGTCAGTGATGAGGCACAGGGTATAATACAGTATAATGACACAGGCGGCAGTCTCCTCTGTCCTCCTCCCGGTCAGTGATGGGGCACAGGGTATAATACAGTATAATGACACAGGCGGCAGTCTCCCCTCTCCTCCTCCTGGTCAGTGATGGTGCACAGGGTATAATACAGTATAATGACACAGGTGGCAGTCTCCCCTCTCCTCCTCCCGGTCAGTGATGAGGCACAGGGTATTATACAGTATAATGACACAGGCGGCAGTCTCCCCTGTCCTCCTCCCGGTCAGTGATGGGGCACAGGGTATAATACAGTATAATGACACAGGCGGCAGTCTCCCCTCTCCTCCTCCTGGTCAGTGATGGGGCACAGGGTATAATACAGTATAATGACACAGGTGGCAGTCTCCCCTCTCCTCCTCCCGGTCAGTGATGAGGCACAGGGTATAATACAGTATAATGACACAGGCGGCAGTCTCCCCTGTCCTCCTCCCGGTCAGTGATGGGGCACAGGGTATAATACAGTATAACGACACAGGCGGCAGTCTCCCCTCTCCTCCTCCCGGTCAGTGATGGGGCACAGGGTATAATACAGTATAATGACATAGGTGGCAGTCTCCCCTCTCCTCCTCCCGGTCAGTGATGGGGCACAGGGTATAATACAGTATAATGACACAGGCGGCAGTCTCCCCTCTCCTCCTCCCGGTCAGTGATGAGGCACAGGGTATAATACAGTATAATGACACAGGTGGCAGTCTCCCCTGTCCTCCTCCCGGTCAGTGATGAGGCACAGGGTATAATACAGTATAATGACACAGGCGGCAGTCTCCCCTGTCCTCCTCCCGGTCAGTGATGGGGCACAGGGTATAATACAGTATAACGACACAGGCGGCAGTCTCCCCTCTCCTCCTCCCGGTCAGTGATGGTGCACAGGGTATAATACATTATAATGACATAGGTGGCAGTCTCCCCTCTCCTCCTCCCGGTCAGCGATGGGGCACAGGGTATAATACAGTATAATGACACAGGCGGCAGTCTCCCCTCTCCTCCTCCTGGTCAGTGATGGGGCACAGGGTATAATACAGTATAATGACACAGGCGGCAGTCTCCCCTCTCCTCCTCCTGGTCAGTGATGGGGCACAGGGTATAATACAGTATAATGACACAGGCGGCAGTCTCCCCTCTCCTCCTCCCGGTCAGTGATGGGGCACAGGGTATAATACAGTATAATGACACAGGTGGCAGTCTTCCCTCTCCTCCTCCTGGTCAGTGATGGGGCACAGGGTATAATACAGTATAATGACACAGGCGGCAGTCTCCCCTGTCCTCCTCCCGGTCAGTGATGGGGCACAGGATATAATACAGTATAATGACACAGGTGGCAGTCTCCACTCTCCTCCTCCCGGTCAGTGATGGGGCACAGGGTATAATACAGTATAATAACACAGGTGGCAGTCTCCCCTCTCCTCCTCCAGGTCAGTGATGAGGCACAGGGTATAATACAGTGTAATGACACAGGCGGCAGTCTCCCCTCTCCTCCTCCCGGTCAGTGATGGGGCACAGTATAATGACACAGGCGGCAGTCTCCCCTCTCCTCCTCCCGGTCAGTGACGGGGCACAGGGTATAATACAGTATAATGACACAGGTGGCAGTCTCCCCTCTCCTCCTCCCGGTCAGTGATGGGGCACAGGGTATAATACAGTATAATGACACAGGCGGCAGTCTCCCCTCTCCTCCTCCCGGTCAGTGATGGGGCACAGGGTATAATACAGTATAATGACACAGGCGGCAGTCTCCCCTGTCCTCCTCCCGGTCAGTGATGGGGCACAGGATATAATACAGTATAATGACACAGGCGGCAGTCTCCCCTCTCCTCCTCCCTGTCAGTGATGAGGCACAGGGTATAATACAGTATAATGACACAGGTGGCAGTCTCCCCTCTCCTCCTCCCGGTCAGTGATGGGGCACAGGGTATAATACAGTATAATGACACAGGCGGCAGTCTCCCTGTCCTCCTCCCGGTCAGTGATGGGGCACAGGGTATAATACAGTATAATGACACAGGCGGCAGTCTCCCCTCTCCTCCTCCCGGTCAGTGACGGAGCACAGGGTATAATACAGTATAATGATACAGGTGGCTGTCTCCCCTCTCCTCCTCCCGGTCAGTGATGGGGCACAGGGTATAATACAGTATAATGACACAGGTGGCAGTCTCCCCTCTCCTCCTCCCGGTCAGTGATGGGGCACAGGGTATAATACAGTATAATGACACAGGCTGCAGTCTCCCCTGTCCTCCTCCCGGTCAGTGATGGGGCACTGGGTATAATACAGTATAATGACACAGGTGGCAGTCTCCCCTCTCCTCCTCCCGGTCAGTGATGGGGCACTGGGTATAATACAGTATAAAGACACAGGTGGCAGTCTCCTCTCTCCTCCTCCCGGTCAGTGATGAGACACAGGGTATAATACAGTATAATGACACAGGCGGCAGTCTCCCCTCTCCTCCTCCCGGTCAGTGATGGGGCACAGGGTATAATACAGTATAATGACACAGGCGGCAGTCTCCCCTCTCCTCCTCCCGGTCAGTGATGGGGCACAGGGTATAATACAGTATAATGACACAGAGGGCAGTCTCCCCTCTCCTCCTCCCGGTCAGTGAGGGGGCACAGGGTATAATACAGTATAATGACACAGGCGGCAGTCTCCCCTCTCCTCCTCCCGGTCAGTGATGGGGCACAGGGTATAATACAGTATAATGACACAGGCGGCAGTCTCCACTCTCCTCCTCCCGGTCAGTGATGGGGCACAGGGTATAATACAGTATAATGACACAGGCGGCAGTCTCCCCTCTCCTCCTCCCGGTCAGTGACGGGGCACAGGGTATAATACAGTATAATGATACAGGTGGCAGTCTCCCCTCTCCTCCTCCCGGTCAGTGATGGGGCACAGGGTATAATACAGTATACTGACACAGGCCGCAGTCTCCCTTCTCCTCCTCCCGGTCAGTGATGAGGCACAGGGTATAATACAGTATAACGACACAGGCGGCAGTCTCCCCTCTCCTCCTCCTGGTCAGTGATGGGGCACAGGGTATAATACAGTATAATGACACAGGCGGCAGTCTCCCCTGTCCTCCTCCCGGTCAGTGATGGGGCAAAGGGTATAATACAGTATAATGACACAGGTGGCAGTCTCCCCTCTCCTCCTCCCGGTCAGTGATGAGGCACAGGGTATAATACAGTATAATGACACAGGCGGCATTCTCCCCTGTCCTTCTCCCGGTCAGTGATGGGGCACAGGGTATAATACAGTATAATGACACAGGCGGCAGTCTCCCCTGTCCTCCTCCCGGTCAGTGATGGGGCACAGGGTATAATACAGTATAATGACACAGGCGGCAGTCTCCCCTGTCCTTCTCCCGGTCAGTGATGGGGCACAGGGTATAATACAGTATAATGACACAGGCGGCAGTCTCCCCTGTCCTCCTCCCGGTCAGTGATGGGGCACAGGGTATAATACAGTATAATGACACAGGCGGCAGTCTCCCCTGTCCTTCTCCCGGTCAGTGATGGGGCACAGGGTATAATACAGTATAACGACACAGGCGGCAGTCTCCCCTGTCCTTCTCCCGGTCAGTGATGGGGCACAGGGTATAATACAGTATAATGACACAGGCGGCAGTCTCCCCTGTCCTTCTCCCGGTCAGTGATGGGGCACAGGGTATAATACAGTATAATGACACAGGCGGCAGTCTCCCCTGTCCTCCTCCCGGTCAGTGATGGGGCACAGGGTATAATACAGTATAATGACACAGGCGGCAGTCTCCCCTGTCCTTCTCCCGGTCAGTGATGGGGCACAGGGTATAATACAGTATAACGACAAAGGCGGCAGTCTCCCCTCTCCTCCTCCCGGTCAGTGATGGGGCACAGGGTATAATACAGTATAATGACACAGGCTGCAGTCTCCCCTCTCCTCCTCCCGGTCAGTAATGAGGCACAGGGTATAATACAGTATAATGACACAGGCGGCAGTCTCCCCTCTCCTCCTCCTGGTCAGTGATGGGGCACAGGGTATAATACAGTATAATGACACAGGCGGCAGTCTCCCCTGTCCTCCTCCCGGTCAGTGATTGGGCACAGGGTATAATACAGTATAATGACACAGGCGGCAGTCTCCCCTGTCCTTCTCCCGGTCAGTGATGGGGCACAGGGTATAATACAGTATAATGACACAGGCGGCAGTCTCCCCTGTCCTCCTCCCGGTCAGTGATGGGGGCACAGGGTATAATACAGTATAATGACACAGGCGGCAGTCTCCCCTGTCCTCCTCCCGGTCAGTGATGGGGGCACAGGGTATAATACAGTATAACGACACAGGCGGCAGTCTCCCCTGTCCTCCTCCCGGTCAGTGATGAGGCACAGGGTATAATACAGTATAATGACACAGGCGGCAGTCTCCCCTCTCCTCCTCCCGGTCAGTGATGGGGCACAGGGTATAATACAGTATAATGACACAGATGGCAGTCTCCCCTCTCCTCCTCCCTGTCAGTGATGGGGCACAGTGTATAATACAGTATAATGACACAGGCGGCAGTCTCCCCTCTCCTCCTCCCGGTCAGTGATGGGGCACAGGGTATAATACAGTATAATGCCACAGGCGGCAGTCTCCCCTATCCTCCTCCCTGTCAGTGATGGGGCACAGGATATAATACAGTATCATGACACAGGCGGCAGTCTCCCCTCTCCTCCTCCCGGTCAGTGATGGGGCACAGGGTATAATACAGTATAATGACACAGGCGGCAGTCTCCCCTCTCCTCCTCCCGGTCAGTGATGAGGCACAGGGTATAATACAGTATAATGACACAGGCGGCAGTCTCCCCTCTCCTCCTCCCGGTCAGTGATGGGGCACAGGGTATAATACAGTATAATGACACAGGCGGCAGTCTCCCCTCTCCTCCTCCCGGTCAGTGATGGGGCACAGGGTATAATACAGTATAATGACACAGGTGGCAGTCTCCCCTCTCCTCCTCCCGGTCAGTGATGGGCCACAGGGTATAATACAATATAATGACACAGGCGGCAGTCTCCCCTCTCCTCCTCCCGATCAGTGATGGGGCACAGGGTATAATACAGTATAATGACACAGGCGGCAGTCTCCCCTCTCCTCCTCCCGGTCAGTGATGAGGCACAGGGTATAATACAGTATAATGACACAGGCGGCAGTCTCCACTCTCCTCCTCCCGGTCAGTGATGGGGCACAGGGTATAATACAGTATAATGACACAGGTGGTAGTCTCCACTCTCCTCCTCCCGGTCAGTGATGGGGCACAGGGTATAATACAGTATAATGACACAGGCGGCAGTCTCCCCTCTCCTCCTCCCGGTCAGTGATGAGGCACAGGGTATAATACAGTATAACGACACAGGCGGCAGTCTCCACTCTCCTCCTCCCGGTCAGTGATGGGGCACAGGGTATAATACAGTATAATGACACAGGTGGCAGTCTCCACTCTCCTCCTCCCGGTCAGTGATGGGGCACAGGGTATAATACAGTATAATGACACAGGCGGCAGTCTCCCCTCTCCTCCTCCCGGTCAGTGATGGGGCACAGGGTATAATACAGTATAATGACACAGGTGGCAGTCTCCACTCTCCTCCTCCCGGTCAGTGATGAGGCACAGGGTATAATACAGTATAATGACACAGGCGGCAGTCTCCCCTCTCCTCCTCCCGGTCAGTGATGAGGCACAGGGTATAATACAGTATAACGACACAGGCGACAGTCTCCCCTCTCCTCCTCCCGGTCAGTGATGAGGCACAGGGTATAATACAGTATAAGGACACAGGTGGCAGTCTCCCCTCTCCTCCTCCCGGTCAGTGATGGGGCACAGGGTATAATACAGTATAATGACACAGGTGGCAGTCTCCCCTCTCCTCCTCCCGGTCAGTGATGGGGCACAGGGTATAATACAGTATAATGACACAGGCGGCAGTCTCCCTGTCCTCCTCCCGGTCAGTGATGAGGCACAGGGTATAATACAGTATAATGACACAGGCGGCAGTCTCCCCTGTCCTCCTCCCGGTCAGTGATGGGGCACAGGGTATAATACAGTATAATGACACAGATGGCAGTCTCCCCTCTCCTCCTCCCTGTCAGTGATGGGGCACAGGGTATAATACAGTATAATGACACAGGCGGCAGTCTCCCCTCTCCTCCTCCCGGTCAGTGATGGGGCACAGGGTATAATACAGTATAATGCCACAGGCGGCAGTCTCCCCTATCCTCCTCCCGGTCAGTGATGGGGCACAGGGTATAATACAGTATAATGACACAGGCGGCAGTCTCCCCTCTCCTCCTCCCGGTCAGTGATGGGGCACAGGGTATAATACAGTATAATGACACAGGCGGCAGTCTCCCCTCTCCTCCTCCCGGTCAGTGATGGGGCACAGGGTATAATACAGTATAATGACACAGGCGGCAGTCTCCCCTCTCCTCCTCCCGGTCAGTGATGGGGTACAGGGTATAATACAGTATAATGACACAGGTGGCAGTCTCCCCTCTCCTCCTCCCGGTCAGTGATGGGGCACAGGGTATAATACAGTATAATGACACAGGCGGCAGTCTCCCCTCTCCTCCTCCCGGTCAGTGATGAGGCACAGGGTATAATACAGTATAATGACACAGGCGGCAGTCTCCCCTCTCCTCCTCCCGGTCAGTGATGGGGCACAGGGTATAATACAGTATAATGACACAGGTGGTAGTCTCCACTCTCCTCCTCCCTGTCAGTGATGGGGCACAGGGTATAATACAGTATAATGACACAGGCGGCAGTCTCCCCTCTCCTCCTCCCGGTCAGTGATGAGGCACAGGGTATAATACAGTATAATGACACAGGCGGCAGTCTCCCCTCTCCTCCTCCCGGTCAGTGATGGGGCACAGGGTATAATACAGTATAATGACACAGGCGGCAGTCTCCCCTCTCCTCCTCCCGGTCAGTGATGGGGCACAGGGTATAATACAGTATAATGACACAGGCGGCAGTCTCCCCTGTCCTCCTCCCGGTCAGTGATGAGGCACAGGGTATAATACAGTATAATGACACAGGCGGCAGTCTCCCCTCTCCTCCTCCCGGTCAGTGATGGGGCACAGGGTATAATACAGTATAATGGCACAGGCGGCAGTCTCCCCTCTCCTCCTGGCGGTCAGTGATGGGGCACAGGGTATAATACAGTATAATGACACAGGTGGCAGTCTCCCCTGTCCTCCTCCCGGTCAGTGATGAGGCACAGGGTATAATACAGTATAATGACACAGGCGGCAGTCTCCCCTCTCCTCCTCCCGGTCAGTGATGGGGCACAGGATATAATACAGTATAATGACACAGGCGGCAGTCTCCCCTCTCCTCCTCCGGGTCAGTGATGGGGCACAGGGTATAATACAGTATAATGACACAGGCGGCAGTCTCCCCTGTCCTCCTCCCGGTCAGTGATGAGGCACAGGGTATAATACAGTATAATGACACAGGCGGCAGTCTCCCCTCTCCTCCTCCCGGTCAGTGATGAGGCACAGGGTATAATACAGTATAATGACACAGGCGGCAGTCTCCCCTCTCCTCTTCCCGGTCAGTGATGGGGCACAGGGTATAATACAGTATAATGACACAGGCGGCAGTCTCCCCTCTCCTCCTCCCGGTCAGTGATGAGGCACAGGGTATAATACAGTATAATGACACAGGCGGCAGTCTCCCCTCTCCTCCTCCCGGTCAGTGATGAGGCACAGGGTATAATACAGTATAATGACACAGGCGGCAGTCTCCCCTCTCCTCCTCCCGGTCAGTGATGGGGCACAGGGTATAATACAGTATAATGACACAGGCGGCAGTCTCCCCTCTCCTCCTCCCGGTCAGTGATGGGGCACAGGGTATAATACAGTATAATGACACAGGCCGCAGTCTCCCCTCTCCTCCTCCTGGTCAGTGATGGGGCACAGGGTATAATACAGTATAATGACACATGCGGCAGTCTCTCCTCTCCTCCTCCCGGTCAGTGATGGGGCACAGGGTATAATACAGTATAATGACACAGGCGGCAGTCTCCCCTGTCCTCCTCCTGGTCAGTGATGGGGCACAGGGTATAATACAGTATAATGACACAGGCGGCAGTCTCCCCTCTCCTCCTCCCGGTCAGTGATGGGGCACAGGGTATAATACAGTATAATGACACAGGCGGCAGTCTCCCCTCTCCTCCTCCCGGTCAGTGATGAGGCACAGGGTATAATACAGTATAATGACACAGGTGGCAGTCTCCCCTCTCCTCCTCCCGGTCAGTGATGGGGCACAGGGTATAATACAGTATAATGACACAGGCGGCAGTCTCCCCTCTCCTCCTCCCGGTCAGTGATGGGGCAAAGGGTATAATACAGTATAATGACACAGGTGACAGTCTCCCCTCTCCTCCTCCTGGTCAATGATGGGGCACAGGGTATAATACAGTATAATGACACAGGCGGCAGTCTCCCCTCTCCTCCTCCCGGTCAGTGACGGGGCACAGGGTATAATACAGTATAATGACACAGGCGGCAGTCTCCCCTCTCCTCCTCCCGGTCAATGACGGGGCACAGGGTATAATACAGTATAATGACACAGGCGGCAGTCTCCCCTCTCCTCCTCCCGGTCAGTGATGGGGCACAGGGTATAATACAGTATAATGACACAGGTGGCAGTCTCCCCTATCCTCCTCCAGGTCAGTGATGGGGCAAAGGGTATAATACAGTATAATGACACAGGCGGCAGTCTCCCCTCTCCTCCTCCCGGTCAGTGATGGGGCACAGGGCATAATACAGTATAATGACACAGGCGGCAGTCTCCCCTCTCCTCCTCCCGGTCAGTGATGAGGCACAGGGTATAATACAGTATAATGACACAGGTGGCAGTCTCCCCTCTCCTCCTTCCGGTCAGTGATGGGGCACAGGGTATAATACAGTATAATGACACAGGTGGCAGTCTCCCCTCTCCTCCTCCTGGTCAATGATGGGGCACAGGGTATAATACAGTATAATGACACAGGTGGCAGTCTCCCCTCTCCTCCTCCCGGTCAGTGATGGGGCACAGGGTATAATACAGTATAATGACACAGGTGACAGTCTCCCCTCTCCTCCTCCCGGTCAGTGATGGGGCACAGGGTATAATACAGTATAATGACACAGGCCGCAGTCTCCCCTGTCCTCCTCCCGGTCAGTGATGAGGCACAGGGTATAATACAGTATAATGACACAGGCGGCAGTCTCCCCTCTCCTCCTCCCGGTCAGTGATGGGGCACAGGGTATAATACAGTATAATGACACAGGCCGCAGTCTCCCCTCTCCTCCTCCCGGTCAGTGATGGGGCACAGGGTATAATACAGTATAATGACACATGCGGCAGTCTCCCCTCTCCTCCTCCCGGTCAGTGATGGGGCACAGGGTATAATACAGTATAATGACACAGGCGGCAGTCTCCCCTTTCCTCCTCCCGGTCAGTGATGAGGCACAGGGTATAATACAGTATAATGACACAGGCGGCAGTCTCCCCTCTCCTCCTCCCGGTCAGTGATGGGGCACAGGGTATAATACAGTATAATGACACAGGTGACAGTCTCCCCTCTCCTCCTCCCGGTCAGTGATGGGGCACAGGGTATAATACAGTATAATGACACAGGCGGCAGTCTCCCCTCTCCTCCTCTCGGTCAGTGATGGGGCACAGGGTATAATACAGTATAATGACACAGGTGGCAGTCTCCCCTCTCCTCCTCCCGGTCAGTGATGGGGCACAGGGTATAATACAGTATAATGACACAGGTGGCAGTCTCCCCTCTCCTCCTCCCGGTCAGTGATGGGACACAGGGTATAATACAGTATAATGACACAGGCGGCAGTCTCCCCTCTCCTCCTCCCTGTCAGTGATGGGGCACAGGGTATAATACAGTATAATGCCACAGGCGGCAGTCTCCCCTATCCTCCTCCCGGTCAGTGATGGGGCACAGGGTATAATACAGTATAATGACACAGGCGGCAGTCTCCCCTCTCCTCCTCCCGGTCAGTGATGGGGCACAGGGTATAATACAGTATAATGACACAGGCGGCAGTCTCCCCTGTCCTCCTCCCGGTCAGTGATGGGGCACAGGGTATAATACAGTATAACGACACAGGCGGCAGTCTCCCCTCTCCTCCTCCCGGTCAGTGATGGGGCAAAGGGTATAATACAGTATAATGACACAGGTGGCAGTCTCCCCTCTCCTCCTCCCGGTCAGTGATGGGGCACAGGGTATAATACAGTATAATGACACAGGTGGCAGTCTCCCCTCTCCTCCTCCCGGTCAGTGATGGGGCACAGGGTATAATACAGTATAATGACACAGGTGGCAGTCTCCCCTCTCCTCCTCCCGGTCAGTGATGGGGCACAGGGTATAATACAGTATAATGACACAGGCGGCAGTCTCCCTGTCCTCCTCCCGGTCAGTGATGAGGCACAGGGTATAATACAGTATAATGACACAGGCGGCAGTCTCCCCTGTCCTCCTCCCGGTCAGTGATGGGGCACAGAGTATAATACAGTATAATGACACAGATGGCAGTCTCCCCTCTCCTCCTCCCTGTCAGTGATGGGGCACAGGGTATAATACAGTATAATGACACAGGTGGCAGTCTCCCCTCTCCTCCTCCCGGTCAGTGATGAGGCACAGGGTATAATACAGTATAATGACACAGGCCGCAGTCTCCCCTGTCCTCCTCCCGGTCAGTGATGAGGCACAGGGTATAATACAGTATAATGACACAGGCGGCAGTCTCCCCTCTCCTCCTCCCGGTCAGTGATGGGGCACAGGGTATAATACAGTATAATTACACAGATGGCAGTCTCCCCTCTCCTCCTCCCTGTCAGTGATGGGGCACAGGGTATAATACAGTATAATGACACAGGCGGCAGTCTCCCCTCTCCTCCTCCCGGTCAGTGATGGGGCACAGGGTATAATACAGTATAATGCCACAGGCGGCAGTCTCCCCTATCCTCCTCCCGGTCAGTGATGGGGCACAGGGTATAATACAGTATAATGACACAGGTGGCAGTCTCCCCTCTCCTCCTCCCGGTCAGTGATGGGGCACAGGGTATAATACAGTATAATGACACAGGCGGCAGTCTCCCCTCTCCTCCTCCCGGTCAGTGATGGGGCACAGGGTATAATACAGTATAATGACACAGGTGGCAGTCTCCCCTCTCCTCCTCCCGGTCAGTGATGGGGCACAGGGTATAATACAATATAATGACACAGGCGGCAGTCTCCCCTCTCCTCCTCCCGGTCAGTGATGAGGCACAGGGTATAATACAGTATAATGACACAGGCGGCAGTCTCCCCTCTCCTCCTCCCGGTCAGTGATGAGGCACAGGGTATAATACAGTATAATGACACAGGCGGCAGTCTCCACTCTCCTCCTCCCGGTCAGTGATGGGGCACAGGGTATAATACAGTATAATGACACAGGTGGTAGTCTCCACTCTCCTCCTCCCGGTCAGTGATGGGGCACAGGGTATAATACAGTATAATGACACAGGCGGCAGTCTCCCCTCTCCTCCTCCCGGTCAGTGATGAGGCACAGGGTATAATACAGTATAATGACACAGGCGGCAGTCTCCCCTCTCCTCCTCCCGGTCAGTGATGGGGCACAGGGTATAATACAGTATAATGACACAGGCGGCAGTCTCCCCTCTCCTCCTCCCGGTCAGTGATGGGGCACAGGGTATAATACAGTATAATGACACAGGCGGCAGTCTCCCCTGTCCTCCTCCCGGTCAGTGATGAGGCACAGGGTATAATACAGTATAATGACACAGGCGGCAGTCTCCCCTCTCCTCCTCCCGGTCAGTGATGGGGCACAGGGTATAATACAGTATAATGGCACAGGCGGCAGTCTCCCCTCTCCTCCTGGCGGTCAGTGATGGGGCACAGGGTATAATACAGTATAATGACACAGGTGGCAGTCTCCCCTGTCCTCCTCCCGGTCAGTGATGAGGCACAGGGTATAATACAGTATAATGACACAGGCGGCAGTCTCCCCTCTCCTCCTCCCGGTCAGTGATGGGGCACAGGATATAATACAGTATAATGACACAGGCGGCAGTCTCCCCTCTCCTCCTCCGGGTCAGTGATGGGGCACAGGGTATAATACAGTATAATGACACAGGCGGCAGTCTCCCCTGTCCTCCTCCCGGTCAGTGATGAGGCACAGGGTATAATACAGTATAATGACACAGGCGGCAGTCTCCCCTCTCCTCCTCCCGGTCAGTGATGAGGCACAGGGTATAATACAGTATAATGACACAGGCGGCAGTCTCCCCTCTCCTCTTCCCGGTCAGTGATGGGGCACAGGGTATAATACAGTATAATGACACAGGCGGCAGTCTCCCCTCTCCTCCTCCCGGTCAGTGATGAGGCACAGGGTATAATACAGTATAATGACACAGGCGGCAGTCTCCCCTCTCCTCCTCCCGGTCAGTGATGGGGCACAGGGTATAATACAGTATAATGACACAGGCGGCAGTCTCCCCTGTCCTCCTCCTGGTCAGTGATGGGGCACAGGGTATAATACAGTATAATGACACATGCGGCAGTCTCCCCTCTCCTCCTCCCGGTCAGTGATGGGGCACAGGGTATAATACAGTATAATGACACAGGCGGCAGTCTCCCCTGTCCTCCTCCTGGTCAGTGATGGGGCACAGGGTATAATACAGTATAATGACACAGGTGGCAGTCTCCCCTCTCCTCCTCCCGGTCAGTGATGGGGCACAGGGTATAATACAATATAATGACACAGGCGGCAGTCTCCCCTCTCCTCCTCCCGGTCAGTGATGAGGCACAGGGTATAATACAGTATAATGACACAGGTGGCAGTCTCCCCTCTCCTCCTCCCGGTCAGTGATGGGGCACAGGGTATAATACAGTATAATGACACAGGCGGCAGTCTCCCCTCTCCTCCTCCCGGTCATTGACGGGGCACAGGGTATAATACAGTATAATGACACAGGCGGCAGTCTCCCCTCTCCTCCTCCCGGTCAGTGATGGGGCACAGGGTATAATACAGTATAATGACACAGGTGGCAGTCTCCCCTCTCCTCCTCCCGGTCAGTGATGGGGCACAGGGTATAATACAGTATAATGACACAGGCGGCAGTCTCCCCTCTCCTCCTCCCGGTCAGTGATGAGGCACAGGGTATAATACAGTATAATGACACAGGTGGCAGTCTCCCCTCTCCTCCTCCTGGTCAATGATGGGGCACAGGGTATAATACAGTATAATGACACAGGCGGCAGTCTCCCCTCTCCTCCTCCCGGTCAGTGACGGGGCACAGGGTATAATACAGTATAATTACACAGGCGGCAGTCTCCCCTCTCCTCCTCCCGGTCAGTGATGGGGCACAGGGTATAATACAGTATAATGACACAGGTGGCAGTCTCCCCTCTCCTCCTCCCGGTCAGTGATGGGGCAAAGGGTATAATACAGTATAATGACACAGGTGACAGTCTCCCCTCTCCTCCTCCCGGTCAGTAATGGGGCACAGGGTATAATACAGTATAATGACACAGGTGGCAGTCTCCCCTCTCCTCCTCCTGGTCAATGATGGGGCACAGGGTATAATACAGTATAATGACACAGGTGGCAGTCTCCCCTCTCCTCCTTCCGGTCAGTGATGGGGCACAGGGTATAATACAGTATAATGACACAGGTGGCAGTCTCCCCTCTCCTCCTCCCGGTCAGTGATGGGGCACAGGGTATAATACAGTATAATGACACAGGTGGCAGTCTCCCCTCTCCTCCTCCTGGTCAATGATGGGGCACAGGGTATAATACAGTATAATGACACAGGTGACAGTCTCCCCTCTCCTCCTCCCGGTCAGTGATGGGGCACAGGGTATAATACAGTATAATGACACAGGCCGCAGTCTCCCCTGTCCTCCTCCCGGTCAGTGATGAGGCACAGGGTATAATACAGTATAATGACACAGGTGGCAGTCTCCCCTCTCCTCCTCCCGGTCAGTGATGGGGCACAGGGTATAATACAGTATAATGACACAGGTGACAGTCTCCCCTCTCCTCCTCCCGGTCAGTGATGGGGCACAGGGTATAATACAGTATAATGACACAGGCTGCAGTCTCCCCTGTCCTCCTCCCGGTCAGTGATGAGGCACAGGGTATAATACAGTATAATGACACAGGCGGCAGTCTCCCCTCTCCTCCTCCCGGTCAGTGATGGGGCACAGGGTATAATACAGTATAATGACACAGGCCGCAGTCTCCCCTCTCCTCCTCCCGGTCAGTGATGGGGCACAGGGTATAATACAGTATAATGACACAGGCGGCAGTCTCCCCTGTCCTCCTCCCGGTCAGTGATGGGGCACAGGGTATAATACAGTATAATGACACAGGCGGCAGTCTCCCCTCTCCTCCTCCCGGTCAGTGATGAGGCACAGGGTATAATACAGTATAATGACACAGGCGGCAGTCTCCCCTCTCCTCCTCCCGGTCAGTGATGGGGCACAGGGTATAATACAGTATAATGACACAGGTGACAGTCTCCCCTCTCCTCCTCCCGGTCAGTGATGGGGCACAGGGTATAATACAGTATAATGACACAGGCGGCAGTCTCCCCTCTCCTCCTCCCGGTCAGTGATGGGGCACAGGGTATAATACAGTATAATGACACAGGCGGCAGTCTCCCCTCTCCTCCTCCCGGTCAGTGATGAGGCACAGGGTATAATACAGTATAATGACACAGGCGGCAGTCTCCCCTCTCCTCCTCCCGGTCAGTGATGGGGCACAGGGTATAATACAGTATAATGACACAGGTGACAGTCTCCCCTCTCCTCCTCCCGGTCAGTGATGGGGCACAGGGTATAATACAGTATAATGACACAGGCGGCAGTCTCCCCTCTCCTCCTCTCGGTCAGTGATGGGGCACAGGGTATAATACAGTATAATGACACAGGTGGCAGTCTCCCCTCTCCTCCTCCCGGTCAGTGATGGGGCACAGGGTATAATACAGTATAATGACACAGGTGGCAGTCTCCCCTCTCCTCCTCCCGGTCAGTGATGGGACACAGGGTATAATACAGTATAATGACACAGGCGGCAGTCTCCCTTATCCTCCTCCCGGTCAGTGATGGGGCACAGGGTATAATACAGTATAATGACACAGGCGGCAGTCTCCCCTCTCCTCCTCCCGGTCAGTGATGGGGCACAGGGTATAATACAGTATAATGACACAGGCGGCAGTCTCCCCTCTCCTCCTCCCGGTCAGTGATGGGGCACAGGGTATAATACAGTATAATGACACAGGCGGCAGTCTCCCCTCTCCTCCTCCCGGTCAGTGATGGGGCACAGGGTATAATACAGTATAATGACACAGGTGGCAGTCTCCCCTCTCCTCCTCCCGGTCAGTGATGGGGCACAGGGTATAATACAGTATAATGACACAGGCGGCAGTCTCCCCTCTCCTCCTCCCGGTCAGTGATGGGGCACAGGGTATAATACAGTATAATGACACAGGCGGCAGTCTCCCCTCTCCTCCTCCCGGTCAGTGATGGGGCACAGGGTACAATACAGTATAATGACACAGGCGGCAGTCTCCCCTCTCCTCCTCCCGGTCAGTGATGAGGCACAGGGTATAATACAGTATAATGACACAGGCGGCAGTCTCCACTCTCCTCCTCCCGGTCAGTGATGGGGCACAGGGTATAATACAGTATAATGACACAGGTGGTAGTCTCCACTCTCCTCCTCCCGGTCAGTGATGGGGCACAGGGTATAATACAGTATAATGACACAGGCGGCAGTCTCCCCTCTCCTCCTCCCGGTCAGTGATGAGGCACAGGGTATAATACAGTATAATGACACAGGCGGCAGTCTCCCCTCTCCTCCTCCCGGTCAGTGATGGGGCACAGGGTATAATACAGTATAATGACACAGGCGGCAGTCTCCCCTCTCCTCCTCCCGGTCAGTGATGAGGCACAGGGTATAATACAGTATAATGACACAGGCAGCAGTCTCCCCTCTCCTCCTCCCGGTCAGTGATGAGGCACAGGGTATAATACAGTATAATGACACAGGCGGCAGTCTCCCCTCTCCTCCTCCCGGTCAGTGATGAGGCACAGGGTATAATACAGTATAATGACACAGGCGGCAGTCTCCCCTCTCCTCCTCCCGGTCAGTGATGGGGCACAGGGTATAATACAGTATAATGACACAGGCGGCAGTCTCCCCTCTCCTCCTCCCGGTCAGTGATGAGGCACAGGGTATAATACAGTATAATGACACAGGCGGCAGTCTCCCCTCTCCTCCTCCTGGTCAATGATGGGGCACAGGGTATAATACAGTATAACGACACAGGCCGCAGTCTCCCCTCTCCTCCTCCCGGTCAGTGATGGGGCACAGGGTATAATACAGTATAACGACACAGGCCGCAGTCTCCCCTCTCCTCCTCCCGGTCAGTGATGGGGCACAGGGTATAATACAGTATAACGACACAGGCCGCAGTCTCCCCTCTCCTCCTCCCGGTCAGTGATGGGGCAAAGGGTATAATACAGTATAATGACACAGGTGACAGTCTCCCCTCTCCTCCTCCCGGTCAGTGATGGGGCACTGGGTATAATACAGTATAATGACACAGGCCGCAGTCTCCCCTCTCCTCCTCCCGGTCAGTGATGGGGCAAAGGGTATAATACAGTATAATTACACAGGCGGCAGTCTCCCCTCTCCTCCTCCCGGTCAGTGATGGGGCAAAGGGTATAATACAGTATAATGACACAGGTGGCAGTCTCCCCTCTCCTCCTCCCGGTCAGTGATGGGGCACAGGGTATAATACAGTATAATGACACAGGCCGCAGTCTCCCCTCTCCTCCTCCTGGTCAGTGATGGGGCACAGGGTATAATACAGTATAATGACACAGGTGGCAGTCTCCCCTCTCCTCCTCCCGGTCAGTGATGGGGCACAGGGTATAATACAGTATAATGACACAGGTGGCAGTCTCCACTCTCCTCCTCCCGGTCAGTGATGGGGCACAGGGTATAATACAGTATAATGACACAGGTGGCAGTCTCCACTCTCCTCCTCCCGGTCAGTGATGGGGCACAGGGTATAATACAGTATAATGACACAGGCGGCAGTCTCCCCTCTCCTCCTCCCGGTCAGTGATGGGGCACAGGGTATAATACAGTATAATGACACAGGCGGCAGTCTCCCCTCTCCTCCTCCTGGTCAATGATGGGGCACAGGGTATAATACAGTATAATGACACAGGTGGCAGTCTCCACTCTCCTCCTCCCGGTCAGTGATGGGGCACAGGGTATAATACAGTATAATGACACAGGCGGCAGTCTCCCCTCTCCTCCTCCCGGTCAGTGATGGGGCACAGGGTATAATACAGTATAATGACACAGGTGGCAGTCTCCCCTCTCCTCCTCCCGGTCAGTGATGGGGCACAGGGTGTAATACAGTATAATGACACAGGTGGCAATCTCCCCTCTCCTCCTCCCGGTCAGTGATGGGGCAAAGGGTATAATACAGTATAATGACACAGGTGGCAGTCTCCCCTCTCCTCCTCCCGGTCAGAGATGGGGCACAGGGTATAATACAGTATAATGACACAGGAGGCAGTCTCCCCTATCCTCCTCCCGGTCAGTGATGAGGCACAGAGTATAATACAGTATAATGACACAGGTGGCAGTCTCCCCTCTCCTCCTCCCGGTCAGTGATGAGGCACAGGGTATAATACAGTATAATGACACAGGTGGCAGTCTCCCCTGTCCTCCTCCCGGTCAGTGATGGGGCACAGGGTATAATACAGTATAATGACACAGGTGGCAGTCTCCCCTCTCCTCCTCCCGGTCAGTGATGGGGCACAGGGTATAATACAGTATAATGACACAGGCGGCAGTCTCCCCTCTCCTCCTCCCGGTCAGTGATGAGGCACAGGGTATAATACAGTATAATGACACAGGCGGCAGTCTCCCCTCTCCTCCTCCCGGTCAGTGATGGGGCACAGGGTATAATACAGTATAATGACACAGGCGGCAGTCTCCCCTCTCCTCCTCCCAGTCAGTGATGAGGCACAGGGTATAATACAGTATAATGACACAGGCGGCAGTCTCCCCTCTCCTCCTCCCGGTCAGTGATGAGGCACAGGGTATAATACAGTATAATGACACAAGCGGCAGTCTCCCCTCTCCTCCTCCCGGTCAGTGATGAGGCACAGGGTATAATACAGTATAATGACACAGGTGGCAGTCTCCCCTGTCCTCCTCCCGGTCAATGATGGTGCACAGGGTATAATACAGTATAATGACACAGGCTTCAGTCTCCCCTCTCCTCCTCCCGGTCAGTGATGAGGCACAGGGTATAATACAGTATAATGACACAGGCGGCAGTCTCCCCTCTCCTCCTCCCGGTCAGTGATGAGGCACAGGGTATAATACAGTATAATGACACAGGCGGCAGTCTCCCCTCTCCTCCTCCCGGTCAGTGATGAGGCACAGGGTATAATACAGTATAATGACACAGGCGGCAGTCTCCCCTCTCCTCCTCCCGGTCAGTGATGAGGCACAGGGTATAATACAGTATAATGACACAGGCGGCAGTCTCCCCTCTCCTCCTCCCGGTCAGTGATGAGGCACAGGGTATAATACAGTATAATGACACAGGTGGCAGTCTCTCCTCTCCTCCTCCCGGTCAGTGATGAGGCACAGGGTATAATACAGTATAATGACACAGGCGGCAGTCTCCCCTGTCCTCCTCCCGGTCAGTGATTATTTTTTCAGGAAACGTTCAGTAACTGATATACACAATGTCCAGCGGCGGAGGACTGATGACCGGACTCCTATTATTCTCCATCCTGATAAAAAACTTTTAGGATTTATCGTCCTCCTTCCGTTCTTTCTTCACCTGTTTCTCCATCCCCCTTTTGCTGTACTCCTATGACTTTCACTCCAATTCTTTCTCATGTTAGATTTTACATTTAGTCAGAAATGATTCTAGAACGACTACAATACTCTGCTGTCTCGTTCACAACCTTTCTTCTTCTTTCCAGTTCAGAACTTCTCTCCTGTCTTGTTCATTCAAATCATATCCGTTCCAGAACTTCTCTTCTCTAGTTCTTTCCAGTCCTTTTCAGCTCTTGATTAGTCCATAACTTTTTCATCTTGTTCACTCCACCTCTCGACTCTTGTCCAATTCAATTCCTTTTCATGTCTATTGATTCCTGATTCTCTCCAATCCTGTCCACTCCAAGATCTCTTCAATCCCGTCCTGCGCAGACCTTATCCACTCCTGTACATTCCAGAACCACTCGCTTCCTGTCTAGTGCGCATCCTCTCAACTCGTTTCCATTCCAGAACTTTTCCACTTCCATTCAGTTACGAACTACTCTGTTTCTGTCAAAATCCTTTACCATCCTGTGCAGCTAGATCTTCCCTACTCCTGTCGAGTTTAGATTCCCTCCATTCCTGACTACTCCACTCTGCTACTGTTTAGTCCAGAACCTCTTCACCAATGTTCGGTTCAGAACCACCCCGCTCCTGTCTAGAATATTTCTTCTCCATTCCTGTCTAGTACAGAAGATCTGGAGTCTCATCCAAATCCTCTCCACTCCTGTCTTGTCAAGGACATCTTCACTCTTATCTAGTGTGCAAATTCTTTATTCCCTTCAGTTCAGAGCTTCTCTATATCTGTCTATTTCAAAATCTTCCAATTCCAAACCAATCCAGAAATTCTCTATTGCTTTTTCATTCCAGAAATTCTCCATTCCTGTCCAATTCAAAAATTCCCCACTCCTGTCCAGTTTAGCACCTCATCACTTTTGTTCAGTTTAGAACTTGGCCGCTCATGTCTCATTTAGGATGTCTCCATTCTTGTCCTGTTCTAAACACCACTACAGTTCACGTCATAACCTTTCCACATTCGGTCCAGAATCTCTTCATTCCTGAGCACTCCAGAACCTCTCCAGCCTTGTCCTGTTCTGAATTTCACTTCTGTTCGTCCTGGATCCTCTACACATCTATTCAGCCCAGAAGGTCTCCATTCCTGTACAGACCAGAAATTCTAAACTCCAGCTCTCTCCAGAATCTCTCCACTTCTTTCCAGTTCAGATAGTCTCCATTCCTGTCCAGTTCAGAACCTCACTTCTCCAATCTAGTGCAGAACTTCTTCATTCCTGACTAGATCTGATCCTCTCCTATCTAACCTATTTTTCGGACCATAAGACGCACTTTTTTCCCCCAAATTTGGGAGGAAAATGGGGGGTGTGTCTCATGGTTCAAACATAGATAGTACCTGATAGTTGTGGGGGTGGTGGAGTGGGATCACAGGACCCTCCGTTCCCTCCTTCCTTCAAGAACCCGGCAGTGGCGACAGCAGTAGCAGAGGAGGAGGTGACATGCTGCGGGACGGTGTCTAGCTGGGGGCCAGTGAGCGGCCATCTTCCTGAAGCTGTGATTTACAAGAAAATGGTCGCCCGAGCTGGCGCATGCGCAGACTTGTAGCTCGGGCGGCCATTTTCCTGTAGATCACAGCTTCAGGAAGATGGCCGCGCACGCAGCTCTGCCACACCGATCACCAGCCCCGGACTGCAGCCAGACACCATCCCCGGTCCCAGCCCCCAGGCAGGCCCCAGCACGTAGCCAGACACCGGTCCCGGCCCCCAGGTTGGCCCCGGCATGCAGCCAGACACCGGCCCCCAGGCAGGCTACGGCACGCAACCAGACACCGACCCCCAAGCAGGCCCCGGCACACAACCAGACGATGGCCCCCAGGCGGGCCCTGGCACGCAGCCAGACACCGGCCCCCAGGCAGGCTACGGCACGCAACCAGACACCGACCCCCAAGCAGGCCCCGACACACAACCAGACGACGGCCCCCAGGCGGGCCCCGGCATGCAGCCAGACACCGGCCCCCAGGCAGGCTACGGCATGCAACCAGACACCGACCCCCAAGCAGACCCCGGCACACAACCAGACGACGGCCCCCAGGCGGGCCCTGGCACGCAGCCAGACACCGGCCCCCAGGCGGGCCCTGGCACGCAGCCAGACACCGGCCCCCAGGCGGGCCCCGGCACACAAACAGACACCGGCCCCCAGGCAGGCTCCGGCACGCAACCAGACACCAGTCCGCAGGCAGGCTCCGGCACGCAGCCAGACACCAGCCCCGGGCCTCAGCCAGGCCCCCAGCAGGCACCGGGCCCCCAGCCACGCCTCCAGCCAGGCATCGGGCCTCAGCCATCTCACCTCTTCTGCTGCAGCTGCCAGGTTCCTGAGGGAGAGAACGGAGGGCCCTGGCATCCTGCTCCACCACCACCGCAACTCCCCGCTGCTGGAGCACCGGCTTCCTGAAGGACCCTGCCTCCTGTGACCCTCGCTCCACCGCCCCCCAGGTAAGATACCGTACCTATTCAGACTATAAAAATATATTTTTTCCTATATTCCTCCCAAAATTTGGGGTGCGTCTTATGGTCCGGTGCGTCTTATAGTCCGAAAAATACGTTAGTCTTGAATATGTATTCTCTCCTTTCAAGGTTCAATAAAGACACTTTGTACTCTTTGTTTGTGACCTCGTTAACACTGGCTATACTGTATATTCATTTTCAATTTCTACTTTTCCACTAAGAACTTATATTTGTCATTTCACCATGAAATCTAGAACATCGTCTATACTCCCAGTATGGTCCCACAATCTGGAACGTGCACTTCTATTCCACTCCTATAGTATTATATAGTCCAGAGCACCTACACTTCTATTACACCCGCATAGTATTATATAATGCAGGACGTCTACACTTCTATTACACCCGTATAGTATTATATAATGCAGGACGTCTACACTTCTATTACACCCGTATAGTATTATATAATCCAGGACGTCTACACTTCTATCACACCCGTATAGTATTATATAATCCAGGACGTCTACACTTCTATTACACCCGTATAGTATTATATAATCCAGGACGTCTACACTTCTATCACACCCGTATAGTATTATATAATCCAGGACGTCTACACTTCTATTACACCTCTATAGTATTATATAATCCAGGACGTCTACACTTCTATTACACCCGTATAGTATTATATAATCCAGAACGTCTACACTTCTATTACACCCGTATAGTATTATATAATCCAGGACGTCTACACTTCTATTACACCCGTATAGTATTATATAATCCAGGACGTCTACACTTCTATTACAGCCGTATAGTATTATATAATCCAGAGCACCTACACTTCTATTACACCCGTATAGTATTATATAATCCAGAACGTCTACACTTCTATTACACCCGTATAGTATTATATAATCCAGGACGTCTACACTTCTATTACACCCGTATAGTATTATATAATGCAGGACGTCTACACTTCTATTACACCCGTATAGTATTATATAATGCAGGACGTCTACACTTCTATTACACCCGTATAGTATTATATAATCCAGGACGTCTACACTTCTATCACACCCGTATAGTATTATATAATCCAGGACGTCTACACTTCTATCACACCCGTATAGTATTATATAATCCAGGACGTCTACACTTCTATTACACCCGTATAGTATTATATAATCCAGGACGTCTACACTTCTATCACACCCGTATAGTATTATATAATCCAGGACGTCTACACTTCTATTACACCCGTATAGTATTATATAATCCAGGACGTCTACACTTCTATCACACCCGTATAGTATTATATAATCCAGGACGTCTACACTTCTATTACAGCCGTATAGTATTATATAATGCAGGACGTCTACACTTCTATTACACCCGTATAGTATTATATAATCCAGAACGTCTACACTTCTATTACACCCGTATAGTATTATATAATCCAGGACGTCTACACTTCTATTACACCCGTATAGTATTATATAATGCAGGACGTCTACACTTCTATTACACCCGTATAGTATTATATAATGCAGGACGTCTACACTTCTATTACACCCGTATAGTATTATATAATCCAGGACGTCTACACTTCTATCACACCCGTATAGTATTATATAATCCAGGACGTCTACACTTCTATTACACCCGTATAGTATTATATAATCCAGGACGTCTACACTTCTATCACACCCGTATAGTATTATATAATCCAGGACGTCTACACTTCTATTACACCCGTATAGTATTATATAATCCAGGACGTCTACACTTCTATCACACCCGTATAGTATTATATAATCCAGGACGTCTACACTTCTATTACACCCGTATAGTATTATATAATCCAGGACGTCTACACTTCTATTACACCCGTATAGTATTATATAATCCAGGACGTCTACACTTCTATCACACCCGTATAGTATTATATAATCCAGGACGTCTACACTTCTATTACACCCGTATAGTATTATATAATCCAGAACGTCTACACTTCTATTACACCCGTATAGTATTATATAATCCAGGACGTCTACTCTTCTATTACACCCGTATAGTATTATATAATCCAGGACGTCTACACTTCTATTACACCTGTATAGTATTATATAATCCACAACGTCTACACTTCTATTACACCCGTATAGTATTATATAATCCAGGACGTCTACACTTCTATTACACCCGTATAGTATTATATAATCCAGGACGTCTACACTTCTATCACACCCGTATAGTATTATATAATCCAGAACGTCTACACTTCTATTACACCCGTATAGTATTATATAATCCAGGACGTCTACACTTCTATTACACCCGTATAGTATTATATAATCCAGAACGTCTACACTTCTATTACACCCGTATAGTATTATATAATCCAGAACGTCTACACTTCTATTACACCGGTATAGTATTATATAATGCAGGACGTCTACACTTCTATTACACCCGTATAGTATTATATAATGCAGGACGTCTACACTTTTATTACACCCGTATAGTATTATATAATCCAGGACGTCTACACTTCTATTACACCCGTATAGTATTATATAATCCAGAACGTCTACACTTCTATTACACCCGTATAGTATTATATAATCCAGGACGTCTACTCTTCTATTACACCCGTATAGTATTATATAATCCAGGACGTCTACACTTCTATTACACCTGTATAGTATTATATAATCCAGAACGTCTACACTTCTATTACACCCGTATAGTATTATATAATCCAGGACGTCTACACTTCTATTACACCCGTATAGTATTATATAATCCAGGACGTCTACACTTCTATTACACCCGTATAGTATTATATAATCCAGGACGTCTACACTTCTATCACACCCGTATAGTATTATATAATCCAGAACGTCTACACTTCTATTACACCCGTATAGTATTATATAATCCAGGACGTCTACACTTCTATTACACCCGTATAGTATTATATAATCCAGAACGTCTACACTTCTATTACACCCGTATAGTATTATATAATCCAGAACGTCTACACTTTTATTACACCCGTATAGTATTATATAATCCAGGACGTCTACACTTTTATTACACCCGTATAGTATTATATAATCCAGGACGTCTACACTTTTATTACACCCGTATAATATTATATAATCCAGAACGTCTACACTTCTATTACACCCGTATAGTATTATATAATCCAGGACGTCTACACTTCTATTACACCCGTATAGTATTATATAATCCAGGACGTCTACACTTTTATTACACCCGTATAGTATTATATAATCCAGGACGTCTACACTTTTATTACACCCGTATAGTATTATATAATCCAGAACGTCTACACTTCTATTACACCTGTATAGTATTATATAATCCAGGACGTCTACACTTCTATTACACCCGTATAGTATTATATAATCCAGAACGTCTACACTTCTATTACACCCGTATAGTATTATATAATCCAGAACGTCTACACTTCTATTACACCTGTATAGTATTATATAATCCAGAACGTCTACACTTCTATTACACCTGTATAGTATTATATAATCCAGGACGTCTACACTTTTATTACACCCGTATAGTATTATATAATCCAGGACGTCTACACTTCTATTACAGCCGTATAGTATTATATAATCCAGAACGTCTACACTTCTATTACAGCCGTATAGTATTATATAATCCAGGACGTCTACACTTCTATTACACCCGTATAGTATTATATAATCCAGGACGTCTACACTTCTATTACACCCGTATAGTATTATATAATCCAGGACGTCTACACTTCTATTACACCCGTATAGTATTATATAATCCAGAACGTCTACACTTCTATTACACCCGTATAGTATTATATAATCCAGAACGTCTACACTTCTATTACACCTGTATAGTATTATATAATCCAGAACGTCTACACTTCTATTACACCTGTATAGTATTATATAATCCAGAACGTCTACACTTCTATTACACCTGTATAGTATTATATAATCCAGGACGTCTACACTTTTATTACACCCGTATAGTATTATATAATCCAGGACGTCTACACTTCTATTACAGCCGTATAGTATTATATAATCCAGAACGTCTACACTTCTATTACAGCCGTATAGTATTATATAATCCAGGACGTCTACACTTCTATTACACCCGTATAGTATTATATAATCCAGGACGTCTACACTTCTATTACACCCGTATAGTATTATATAATCCAGGACGTCTACACTTCTATTACACCCGTATAGTATTATATAATCCAGGACGTCTACACTTCTATTACAGCCGTATAGTATTATATAATCCAGAACGTCTACACTTCTATTACACCCGTATAGTATTATATAATCCAGGACGTCTACACTTCTATTACACCCGTATAGTATTATATAATCCAGGACGTCTACACTTCTATTACACCCGTATAGTATTATATAATCCAGGACGTCTACACTTCTATTACACCCGTATAGTATTATATAATCCAGGACGTCTACACTTCTATTACACCCGTATAGTATTATATAATCCAGGACGTCTACACTTCTATTACAGCCGTATAGTATTATATAATCCAGGACGTCTACACTTCTATTACACCTGTATAGTATTATATAATCCAGGACGTCTACACTTCTATTACACCCGTATAGTATTATATAATCCAGGACGTCTACACTTCTATTACACCTGTATAGTATTATATAATCCAGAACGTCTACACTTCTATTACAGCCGTATAGTATTATATAATCCAGGACGTCTACACTTCTATTACACCTGTATAGTATTATATAATCCAGAACGTCTACACTTCTATTACACCTGTATAGTATTATATAATCCAGGACGTCTACACTTCTATTACACCTGTATAGTATTATATAATCCAGAACGTCTACACTTCTATTACAGCCGTATAGTATTATATAATCCAGGACGTCTACACTTCTATTACACCTGTATAGTATTATATAATCCAGAACGTCTACACTTCTATCACACCCGTATAGTATTATATAATCCAGGACGTCTACACTTCTATTACACCCGTATAGTATTATATAATCCAGGACGTCTACACTTCTATTACACCCGTATAGTATTATATAATCCAGAACGTCTACACTTCTATTACACCCGTATAGTATTATATAATGCAGGACGTCTACACTTCTATTACACCCGTATAGTATTATATAATGCAGGACGTCTACACTTCTATTACACCCGTATAGTATTATATAATCCAGGACGTCTACACTTCTATTACACCCGTATAGTATTATATAATCCAGAACGTCTACACTTCTATCACACCCGTATAGTATTATATAATCCAGGACGTCTACACTTCTATTACACCCGTATAGTATTATATAATCCAGAACGTCTACACTTCTATTACACCCGTATAGTATTATATAATCCAGAACGTCTACACTTCTATTACACCCGTATAGTATTATATAATCCAGGACGTCTACACTTCTATTACACCCGTATAGTATTATATAATCCAGGACGTCTACACTTCTATTACACCCGTATAGTATTATATAATCCAGAACGTCTACACTTCTATTACACCCGTATAGTATTATATAATCCAGAACGTCTACACTTCTATTACACCGGTATAGTATTATATAATCCAGGACGTCTACACTTCTATTACACCCGTATAGTATTATATAATCCAGGACGTCTACACTTCTATTACACCCGTATAGTATTATATAATCCAGGACGTCTACACTTCTATTACACCCGTATAGTATTATATAATCCAGAACGTCTACACTTCTATTACACCTGTATAGTATTATATAATCCAGAACGTCTACACTTCTATTACACCTGTATAGTATTATATAATCCAGAACGTCTACACTTCTATTACACCCGTATAGTATTATATAATCCAGAACGTCTACACTTCTATTACACCTGTATAGTATTATATAATCCAGGACATCTACACTTCTATTACACCCGTATAGTATTATATAATCCAGAACGTCTACACTTCTATTACATCTGTATAGTATTATATAATCCAGGACGTCTACACTTCTATTACACCCGTATAGTGTTATATAATCCAGAACGTCTACACTTCTATTACACCCGTATAGTGTTATATAATCCAGAACGTCTACACTTCTATTACACCCGTATAGTATTATATAATCCAGGACGTCTACACTTCTATTACACCCGTATAGTATTATATAATCCAGGACGTCTACACTTCTATTACACCCGTATAGTATTATATAATCCAGGACGTCTACACTTCTATTACACCCGTATAGTATTATATAATCCAGGACGTCTACACTTCTATTACACCCGTATAGTATTATATAATCCAGGACGTCTACACTTCTATTACACCCGTATAGTATTATATAATCCAGGACGTCTACACTTCTATTACACCTGTATAGTATTATATAATCCAGGACGTCTACACTTCTATTACACCCGTATAGTATTATATAATCCAGAACGTCTACACTTCTATTACACCCGTATAGTATTATATAATCCAGAACGTCTACACTTCTATTACACCCGTATAGTATTATATAATCCAGAACGTCTACACTTCTATTACACCCGTATAGTATTATATAATCCAGAACGTCTACACTTCTATTACACCCGTATAGTATTATATAATCCAGAACGTCTACACTTCTATTACACCCGTATAGTATTATATAATCCAGAACGTCTACACTTCTATTACACCCGTATAGTATTATATAATCCAGAACGTCTACACTTCTATCACACCCGTATAGTATTATATAATCCAGGACGTCTACACTTCTATTACACCCGTATAGTATTATATAATCCAGGACGTCTACACTTCTATTACACCCGTATAGTATTATATAATCCAGAACGTCTACACTTCTATTACACCCGTATAGTATTATATAATCCAGAACGTCTACACTTCTATTACACCCGTATAGTATTATATAATGCAGGACGTCTACACTTCTATCACACCCGTATAGTATTATATAATCCAGAACGTCTACACTTTTATTACACCCGTATAGTATTATATAATCCAGAACGTCTACACTTCTATTACACCTGTATAGTATTATATAATCCAGGACGTCTACACTTCTATTACACCCGTATAGTGTTATATAATCCAGAACGTCTACACTTCTATTACACCCGTATAGTATTATATAATCCAGGACGTCTACACTTCTATTACAGCCGTATAGTATTATATAATCCAGGACGTCTACACTTCTATTACACCCGTATAGTATTATATAATCCAGGACGTCTACACTTCTATTACACCCGTATAGTATTATATAATCCAGTACGTCTACACTTCTATTACACCTGTATAGTATTATATAATCCAGAACGTCTACACTTCTATTACACCCGTATAGTATTATATAATCCAGGACGTCTACACTTCTATTACACCCGTATAGTGTTATATAATCCAGAACGTCTACACTTCTATTACACCCGTATAGTATTATATAATCCAGGACGTCTACACTTCTATTACACCCGTATAGTATTATATAATCCAGGACGTCTACACTTCTATTACACCCGTATAGTATTATATAATCCAGGACGTCTACACTTCTATTACACCCGTATAGTATTATATAATCCAGTACGTCTACACTTCTATTACACCTGTATAGTATTATATAATCCAGGACGTCTACACTTCTATTACACCTCTATAGTATTATATAATCCAGGACGTCTACACTTCTATTACACCCGTATAGTATTATATAATCCAGGACGTCTACACTTCTATTACACCCGTATAGTATTATATAATCCAGAACGTCTACAGTTCTGTTACACCTGTATAGTATTATATAATCCAGGACGTCTACACTTCTATTACAGCCGTATAGTATTATATAATCCAGGACGTCTACACTTCTATTACAGCCGTATAGTATTATATAATCCAGGACGTCTACACTTCTATTACACCCGTATAGTATTATATAATCCAGGACGTCTACACTTCTATTACACCCGTATAGTATTATATAATCCAGGACGTCTACACTTCTATCACACCCGTATAGTATTATATAATCCAGGACGTCTACACTTCTATTACAGCCGTATAGTATTATATAATCCAGAACGTCTACACTTCTATTACAGCCGTATAGTATTATATAATCCAGGACGTCTACACTTCTATTACACCCGTATAGTATTATATAATCCAGGACGTCTACACTTCTATTACACCCGTATAGTATTATATAATCCAGGACGTCTACACTTCTATTACACCCGTATAGTATTATATAATCCAGGACGTCTACACTTCTATTACAGCCGTATAGTATTATATAATCCAGAACGTCTACACTTCTATTACACCCGTATAGTATTATATAATCCAGGACGTCTACACTTCTATTACACCCGTATAGTATTATATAATCCAGGACGTCTACACTTCTATTACACCCGTATAGTATTATATAATCCAGGACGTCTACACTTTTATTACACCCGTATAGTATTATATAATCCAGAACGTCTACACTTCTATTACACCCGTATAGTATTATATAATCCAGGACGTCTACACTTTTATTACACCCGTATAGTATTATATAATCCAGAACGTCTACACTTCTATTACAGCCGTATAGTATTATATAATCCAGGACGTCTACACTTCTATTACACCTGTATAGTATTATATAATCCAGGACGTCTACACTTCTATTACACCCGTATAGTATTATATAATCCAGACACCCTATAGTATTATATTATCCAGAAGTCTACACTTTCTAAGATCACCCGTATAGTATTATATAATCCAGAACGTCTACACTTCTATTACACCTGTATAGTATTATATAATCCAGAACGTCTACACTTCTATTACAGCCTGTATAGTATTATATAATCCAGGACGTCTACACTTCTATTACACCTGTATAGTATTATATAATCCAGAACGTCTACACTTCTATTACACCCTGTATAGTATTATATAATCCAGGACGTCTACACTTCTATTACAGCCGTATAGTATTATATAATCCAGGACGTCTACACTTCTATTACACCGTATAGTATTATATAATCCAGAACGTCTACACTTCTATTACACCCGTATAGTATTATATAATCCAGGACGTCTACACTTCTATTACACCTGTATAGTATTATATAATCCAGAACGTCTACACTTCTATTACACCTGTATAGTATTATATAATCCAGGACGTCTACACTTCTATTACACCTGTATAGTATTATATAATCCAGACGTCTACACTTCTATTACACCCGTATAGTATTATATAATCCAGGAACGTCTACACTTCTATTACACCGTATAGTATTATATAATCAGGACGTCTACACTTCTATTACACCCGTATAGTATTATATAATGCAGGACGTCTACACTTCTATTACACCCGTATAGTATTATATAATCCAGAACGTCTACACTTCTATTACACCCGTATAGTATTATATAATCCAGGACGTCTACACTTCTATTACACCCGTATAGTATTATATAATCCAGAACGTCTACACTTCTATTACACCCGTATAGTATTATATAATCCAGGACGTCTACACTTCTATTACACCTGTATAGTATTATATAATCCAGAACGTCTACACTTCTATCACACCCGTATAGTATTATATAATCCAGGACGTCTACACTTCTATTACACCTGTATAGTATTATATAATCCAGAACGTCTACACTTCTATTACACCTGTATAGTATTATATAATCCAGGACGTCTACACTTCTATCACACCCGTATAGTATTATATAATCCAGGACGTCTACACTTCTATTACACCCGTATAGTATTATATAATCCAGAACGTCTACACTTCTATCACACCCGTATAGTATTATATAATCCAGGAACGTCTACACTTCTATTACACCCGTATAGTATTATATAATCCAGGACGTCTACACTTCTATTACACCCGTATAGTATTATATAATCCAGGACGTCTACACTTCTATTACACCCGTATAGTATTATATAATCCAGGACGTCTACACTTCTATTATACCTGTATAGTATTATATAATCCAGGACGTCTACACTTCTATTACACCCGTATAGTATTATATAATGCAGGACGTCTACACTTCTATTACACCCGTATAGTATTATATAATCCAGGACGTCTACACTTCTATTACACCCGTAGTATTATATAATCCAGGACGTCTACACTTCTATTACACCCGTATAGTATTATATAATCCAGAACGTCTACACTTCTATTACACCCGTATAGTATTATATAATCCAGAACGTCTACACTTCTATTACACCCGTATAGTATTATATAATCCAGGACGTCTACACTTCTATCACACCCGTATAGTATTATATAATCCAGAACGTCTACACTTCTATTACACCCGTATAGTATTATATAATCCAGGACGTCTACACTTCTATTACACCCGTATAGTATTATATAATCCAGAACGTCTACACTTCTATTACACCCGTATAGTATTATATAATCCAGGACGTCTACACTTCTATTACACCCGTATAGTATTATATAATCCAGGACGTCTACACTTCTATTACACCCGTATAGTATTATATAATCCAGAACGTCTACACTTCTATTACACCCGTATAGTATTATATAATCCAGGACGTCTACACTTCTATTACACCCGTATAGTATTATATAATCCAGGACGTCTACACTTCTATTACACCCGTATAGTATTATATAATCCAGGACGTCTACACTTCTATTATACCTGTATAGTATTATATAATCCAGGACGTCTACACTTCTATTACACCCGTATAGTATTATATAATCCAGGACGTCTACACTTCTATTACACCCGTATAGTATTATATAATCCAGAACGTCTACACTTCTATTACACCCGTATAGTATTATATAATCCAGGACGTCTACACTTCTATTACACCCGTATAGTATTATATAATCCAGAACGTCTACACTTCTATTACACCCGTATAGTATTATATAATGCAGGACGTCTACACTTCTATTACACCCGTATAGTATTATATAATCCAGGACGTCTACACTTCTATTACACCCGTATAGTATTATATAATCCAGAACGTCTACACTTCTATTACACCCGTATAGTATTATATAATCCAGGACGTCTACACTTCTATTACACCCGTATAGTATTATATAATCCAGGACGTCTACACTTCTATTACACCTGTATAGTATTATATAATCCAGGACGTCTACCCTTCTATTACACCCGTATAGTACTATATCATCTGTGCACACTCCACATTTTCTCTTGGTTTTCCTATGGGGGCAGTGTTATTTTTTTCTTTATTTCTGGTAATTCATCCGGCCGGCGTGTAATCCCGGTGATCCAGATGATAGATAATCTGCCTCCTGTTCTGTGTGATCCTGATGCCTCTTCTCTGTCATTAATTGCCCCCGCTCTTTGCCTCTGCCCCCTCCCGCACAGTTTTACAGTGGACAGTCTGACCAGTTACGGCATAGACGTCCGACATGTTGTGTCTCATCCTGGTTCATCCTTCCCGGCTTCCATAGTCATCAGCAACATTACCAATGGGAGCCGCACCATCCTTCACAGGAACAGGTTTGTGTCACAGTGGTTGGTGGGAGCCTGCAGAGCGACGTGGGGTGCAGAGCCGCGTGGGGTGCAGAGCAGTGTGGGGTGCAGAGCAGTGTGGGGTGCAGAGCAGTGTGGGGTGCAGAGCAGTGTGGGGTGCAGAGCCGCGTGGGGTGCAGAGCCGCGTGGGGTGCAGAGCGGCGTGGGGTGCAGAGCGGCGTGGGGTGCAGAGCAGTGTGGGGTGCAGAGCAGTGTGGGGTGCAGAGCAGTGTGGGGTGCAGAGCAGTGTGGGGTGCAGAGCCGCGTGGGGTGCAGAGCGGCGTGGGGTGCAGAGCGGCGTGGGGTGCAGAGCAGCGTGGGGTGCAGAGCCGCGTGGGGTGCAGAGCAGCATGGAGTGCTGAGCAGCGTGGGGTGCAGAGCAGTGTGGGGTGCAGAGCCGCGTGGGGTGCAGAGCAGCATGGAGTGCTGAGCCGCGTGAGGTGCAGAGCGACGTGGGGTGCAGAGCAGTGTGGGGTGCAGAACCGCGTAGGGTGCAGAGCCGCGTGGGGGTGCAGAGCAGCGTGGGGTGCAGAGCCGCATGGGGTGCAGAGCCGCGTGGGGTGCAGAGCCGCGTGGCGTGCAGAGCCGCGTGGGGTGCAGAGCCGTGTGGGGTGCAGAGCCGTGTGGCGTGCAGAGCCGTGTGGAGTGCAGAGCCGTGCGGGGTGCAGAGCCGTGTGGGGTGCAGAGCAGAGTGGGGTGCAGAGCCGCGTGGGGTGCAGAGCAGTGTGGCGTGCAGAGCCGTGTGGGGTGCAGAGCCGTGTGGGGTGCAGAGCCGTGTGGCGTGCAGAGCCGTGTGGGGTGCAGAGCAGCGTGGGGTGCAGAGCCGCGTGGGGTGCTATGTGTTGTAATGTTCTGCTGGGGATGCGGCTTCAGTCTGGTGTGTGGTGGCCCAATGAATACAGAAGTGTGATTGTGCGGGGGCCGGTCAGTGTCCTCTGCAGATCCAAAATGGTGCATTATAGAACTGCAGTACATGTCCGACTCTCCTCTATTCCTGCATCTCAGGAAACCAGTGCTGTCAGCACAGTACCACTCCTCTGTCCTCAGCACAGTACCGCTCCTCTGTCCTCGGCACAGTACCACTCCTCTGTCCTCAGCACAGTACCGCTCCTCTGTCCTCGGCACAGTACCGCTCCTCTGTCCTCGGCACAGTACCGCTCCTCTGTCCTCGGCTCAGTCCCGCTCCTCTGTCCTCGGCTCAGTCCCGCTCCTCTGTCCTCGGCTCAGTCCCGCTCCTCTGTCCTCGGCACAGTCCCGCTCCTCTGTCCTCGGCACAGTCCCGCTCCTCTGTCCTCGGCACAGTCCCGCTCCTCTGTCCTCGGCACAGTCCCGCTCCTCTGTCCTCGGCACAGTCCCGCTCCTCTGTCCTCGGCACAGTCCCGCTCCTCTGTCCTCGGCACAGTCCCGCTCCTCTGTCCTCGGCACAGTAACGCTCCTCTGTCCTCGGCACAGTACCGCTCCTCTGTCCTCGGCACAGTCCCGCTCCTCTGTCCTCGGCACAGTCCCGCTCCTCTGTCCTCGGCACAGTACCGCTCCTCTGTCCTCGGCACAGTACCGCTCCTCTGTCCTCGGCACAGTACCGCTCCTCTGTCCTCGGCACAGTACCGCTCCTCTGTCCTCGGCACAGTCCCGCTCCTCTGTCCTCGGCACAGTCCCGCTCCTCTGTCCTCGGCACAGTACCGCTCCTCTGTCCTCGGCACAGTACCGCTCCTTTGTCCTCGGCACAGTACCGCTCCTCTGTCCTCGGCACAGTACCGCTCCTCTGTCCTCGGCACAGTCCCGCTCCTCTGTCCTCGGCACAGTCCCGCTCCTCTGTCCTCGGCACAGTCCCGCTCCTCTGTCCTCGGCACAGTACCGCTCCTCTGTCCTCGGCACAGTCCCGCTCCTCTGTCCTCGGCACAGTCCCGCTCCTCTGTCCTCGGCACAGTACCGCTCCTCTGTCCTCGGCACAGTACCGCTCCTCTGTCCTCGGCACAGTACCGCTCCTCTGTCCTCGGCACAGTACCGCTCCTCTGTCCTCGGCACAGTACCGCTCCTCTGTCCTCGGCACAGTCCCGCTCCTCTGTCCTCGGCACAGTCCCGCTCCTCTGTCCTCGGCACAGTCCCGCTCCTCTGTCCTCGGCACAGTCCCGCTCCTCTGTCCTCGGCACAGTCCCGCTCCTCTGTCCTCGGCAGAGTACCGCTCCTCTGTCCTCGGCACAGTACCGCTCCTCTGTCCTCGGCACAGTACCGCTCCTCTGTCCTCGGCACAGTACCGCTCCTCTGTCCTCGGCACAGTACCGCTCCTCTGTCCTCGGCACAGTACCGCTCCTCTGTCCTCGGCACAGTACCGCTCCTCTGTCCTCGGCACAGTACCGCTCCTCTGTCCTCGGCACAGTCCCGCTCCTCTGTCCTCGGCACAGTCCCGCTCCTCTGTCCTCGGCACAGTACCGCTCCTCTGTCCTCGGCACAGTCCCGCTCCTCTGTCCTCGGCACAGTACCGCTCCTCTGTCCTCGGCACAGTCCCGCTCCTCTGTCCTCGGCACAGTCCCGCTCCTCTGTCCTCGGCACAGTACCGCTCCTCTGTCCTCGGCAGAGTACCGCTCCTCTGTCCTCGGCACAGTACCGCTCCTCTGTCCTCGGCACAGTACCGCTCCTCTGTCCTCGGCAGAGTACCGCTCCTCTGTCCTCGGCACAGTACCGCTCCTCTGTCCTCGGCACAGTACCGCTCCTCTGTCCTCGGCACAGTCCCGCTCCTCTGTCCTCGGCACAGTCCCGCTCCTCTGTCCTCGGCACAGTCCCGCTCCTTTGTCCTCGGCACAGTACCGCTCCTTTGTCCTCGGCACAGTACCGCTCCTCTGTCCTCGGCACAGTACCGCTCCTCTGTCCTCGGCACAGTCCCGCTCCTCTGTCCTCGGCACAGTCCCGCTCCTCTGTCCTCGGCACAGTCCCGCTCCTCTGTCCTCGGCACAGTCCCGCTCCTCTGTCCTCGGCACAGTACCGTTCCTCTGTCCTCGGCACAGTACCGCTCCTCTGTCCTCGGCACAGTCCCGCTCCTCTGTCCTCGGCACAGTCCCGCTCCTCTGTCCTCGGCACAGTACCGCTCCTCTGTCCTCGGCACAGTACCGCTCCTCTGTCCTCGGCACAGTACCGCTCCTCTGTCCTCGGCACAGTACAGCTCCTCTGTCCTCGGCACAGTACCGCTCCTCTGTCCTCGGCACAGTCCCGCTCCTCTGTCCTCGGCACAGTCCCGCTCCTCTGTCCTCGGCACAGTACCGCTCCTCTGTCCTCGGCACAGTACCGCTCCTCTGTCTAATCCCTTCTTCCCCTGCTACTCCATAGCTTCATCATGTCAGATTTCTCCAGGAGGAGCATTGAGGCCTCGCGGGTGAGCTGGCAGACCTGGGGCGACACTCCTTGCGCTTGCTGCCTGGTAAACATCAACAATGGCAGTCGGACCGTCACACTGTATGACACGTAAGGAACAGAGGCGCTATACTGACCCCCCGAAATCACAGGGGACTAGAAATCTCTGAGTCTTATCGGTTAATCTAGGAGAGTGATTGTCACTGACACCTGCCGGAGTTGGGGGAGATTTACTGTCCGCAGCGAGCAGTCCGTTCCTGAGCTTGATATATCGGAAGCAGAAACGATAAAGGATAAAGGGCAAATTGTGATTTTGGGCTGTTCCCGGCAAATCTTATGAGGTATTCCCAGTATATGGCTTGTTTTGTGGGTTGTTCCTGGTATACGGCAGATTTTGTGGGGTGTTGCCGGTATATGATATGGCGGGTTTTTTGGGGGTGTTCCCTGTATACGGCAGATCTTGTCGTGTTACCGATATAAGGCAGGTCTTGTGGGGTGTTCCTGGTATATGGCAGGTCTTGTGGGGTGTTCCCTGTATACGGCAGGTCTTTTGGGGTGTTCTCAATATATAGCGTGTCTTCTTCCTGGTTTTTTGGGGTATTCCCAGAATACGGCAAATCTTGTGTGGTGATCCCAATATACAGCGGCTTTTGTGGAATGTTACCGATATACAGCAGGTCTTATGGGGTGTTCCTGTTATATGACAGGTCTTGGGGGTTGTTCCTGCTACACGGAGGGTCTTGTGGATTGTTCCTGCTTTAGGGCAGGTCTTGTGGGGTGTTCCCAGTATACGGCAGGTCTTATGGGGTGTTCCTGGTATCCGTCAGGTCTTATGGGGGCTCCTGGTATATGACGGGTCTAGTGGAACGTTCCCGGTATACGGCGGGTCTTGTGGACGAGTTCCCGGTATACGGCGGGTCTTGTGGACGAGTTCCCGGTATATGGAGGGTCTTGTGAGGTGTTCCAGGTCTTGTGGAGTATTCCTGCTATACGGCAGGTCTTGTGGAGTGTTCCTGGTATACAAAAGGTCTTGTGGGGTGTTCCTGCTATACGGCAGGTCTTGTGGGGTGTTCCTGCTATACGGCAGGTCTTGTGGGGTGTTCCTGCTATACGGCAGGTCTTGTGGGGTGTTCCTGCTATACGGCAGGTCTTGTGGGGTGTTCCCAGTATGCGGCAGGTCTTGTGGGGTGTTCCCAGTATACGACAGGTGTTGTGGGGTGTTCTTGGTATATGGTAGGTATTATGGGGTGTTCCCAGTATACGGCAGGTCTTGTGGGGTGCTCCCAGTATACATTGGTTCCTGTGTGGTGCTCCCAGTATGCAATGGGTCTTGTGGGGTGCTTCCAGTATACAGTGGGTCTTGTGGATTGCTTCCAGTATACAATAGGTCTTGTGAGGTGCTTCCAGTATACAGTGGGTCTTGTGGGGTGCTCCTGATATTTGACAGGTCTAGTTGGGTGTTTCCGGATTACAGGAGGACTCATGTTGGGTTCCCGGTATATGGTGGGTTTTGTGGGGTGTTCCCGGTATACAGTGGTCTTTTGGAGGCTGCTGCCAGTGTGCAGAGTTTAGTAACTACGAAAAATGGTTCAAGAAAGTAAAATCAGTGACCTGACGAGGGTCATGTGTGAGGGGAGATGACGGCTGAACTGAACCATGGAGCAATGGAAGAAGGCCTGGTCCACTGAATGACATTTTTCATCATGTGGACGTCCGGGAGAAGAGCTGGCACCAGGATGTTCTGTGGAAAGACACAACATGGCAGAAGCAACGTGTCTTTACAGATAGGCACAAAGTACAAATACCGGGATTCTGGGAGCACCACGTATAGATGGCCGTGCTCTGGAGATACGGAGGACAGATAACGATGCTCTGGATAGACAGAGGACAGATAGCGATGCTCTGCTGACACGGAGGAAAGATGGCGGCGATCTGCAGACACAGTAAAGATAGCGAAGCTCTGGAGACACGGAAGACAGATGGCGACGCTCTGGAGACACGGAGGACAGATGGCGACGCTCTGGAGACACGGAGGACAGATGGCGACGTTCTGGAGACACGGAGGACAGATGGCGACGCTCTGGAGACACGGAGGACAGATGGCGACGCTCTGGAGACACGGAGGACAGATTTCAATGCTCTGGAGACATGGAGGACAGATGGCGATGCTCTGGAGACACGGAGGACAGATGGCGACGCTCTAGAGACACGGAGGACAGATGGCGACGCTCTGGAGACATGGAGGACAGATGGCGACGCTCTGGAGACACGGAGGACAGATGGCGACGCTCTGGAGACACGGAGGACAGATGGCGACGCTCTGGAGACACGGAGGACAGATGGCGACGCTCTGGAGACACGGAGGACAGATGGCGACGTTCTGGAGACACGGAGGACAGATGGCGACGCTCTGGAGACACGGAGGACAGATGGCGACGCTCTGGAGACACGGAGGACAGATTTCAATGCTCTGGAGACATGGAGGACAGATGGCGATGCTCTGGAGACACGGAGGACAGATGGCGACGCTCTAGAGACACGGAGGACAGATGGCGACGCTCTGGAGACATGGAGGACAGATGGCGACGCTCTGGAGACACGGAGGACAGATGGCGACGCTCTGGAGACACGGAGGACAGATGGCGACTCTCTGGAGACACGGAGGACAGATGGCGACGCTCTGGAGACACGGAGGACTGATGGCGACGCTCTGGAGACACGGAGGACAGATGGCGACGCTCTGGAGACGCGGAGGACAGATGGCGACGCTCTGGAGACGCGGAGGACAGATGGCGACGCTCTGGAGACGCGAAGGACAGATGGCGACGCTCTGGAGACGCGGAGGACAGATGGCGACGCTCTGGAGACGCGGAGGACAGATGGCGACGCTCTGGAGACGCGGAGGACAGATGGCGACGCTCTGGAGACACGGAGGACAGATGGCGACGCTCTGGAGACACGGAGGACAGATGGCGACGCTCTGGAGACACGGAGGACAGATGGCGACGCTCTGGAGACACGGAGGACAGATGGCGACGCTCTGGAGACACGGAGGACAGATGGCGACGCTCTGGAGACACGGAGGACAGGTGGAGACACGGAGGACAGGTGGCGACGCTCTGGAGACACGGAGGACAGGTGGCGACGCTCTGGAGACACGGAGGACAGGTGGCGACGCTCTGGAGACACGGAGGACAGGTGGCGACGCTCTGGAGACACGGAGGACAGGTGGCGACGCTCTGGAGACACGGAGGACAGGTGGCGACGCTCTGGAGACACGGAGGACAGGTGGCGACGCTCTGGAGACACGGAGGACAGGTGGCGGCACTCTGGGTATGTGGAGTACAGGTAGCGGCACTCTGGGTACATGGAGTACAGGTAGCGTCACTCTGGATACATGGAGTACAGGTAGCGGCACTCTGGGTACATGGAGTACAGGTAGCGGCACTCTGGGTACATGGAGTACAGGTAGCGGCACTCTGGGTACATGGAGTACAGGTAGCAGCACTCTGGGTACATGGAGTACAGGTAGCAGCACTCTGGGTACATGGAGTACAGGTAGCGGCACTCTGGGTACATGGAGTACAGGTATATCATCCGCTCATCCGTTGTGACCTTCAGCAGAAACCATGAAGGATGAGAAATCACAATATGGAGATCAGTGATTCGCAGACTGGTACATCCTCCATCCTAAAGCCGAGTGACATCTCCCGGATGACTTGCACATCAAGGATCATGGGGAAAACTAAATAGCAGTTTGCGGAGTCAGCCCGGCTCTGTACTGTAATGTTGTGTCTGTAAAGTCGGATGTTTGAACTGTAACTTTCCATTTTTGGGTTATTTCTCTTGCGTTGTCTCGTGTGCTATGTTACGTCTCACCTGGTCAGGTGGGTCCTCGGCCCGTGGTCCAGATGGAACAGCGGAGGGTGTAATGGAGGAATGTCACCAGGAAGAGCAGACAGGAACCACAGGAGCCGATGGAGCAGAGTTGTGATTACAGCGACAGATGTCATCCACTAAGAAGCAGAGGAGACTCTCGATCAGGAACCGGGGAAGCAGAGCCGTACTGCAGAGGAGGTGTAAAGATAGAGCTGGCAACAAAGCAGGGTGAACTCCGCAGAGAAGAAGCTGAGCAGCAAAGTGAACAACAAAGAGCAGTCATCCAGCAAAGTGTCAGTCGTAGCAGAGCTGGGTTTGTCCCAGAGTCTGTTGCAGAGCTGGAACAACAGAGTTACCTCAGCAATATATTAGAGCTGAGTTTGTCACAGAGTCCAAGGCTGATCTAGCCAGCAGTGTAGCACATTACCCAGCGATGTAGCAGAGCTGGGCTCGTCATATAGCACCAATAGACACAGAAAAGGCAGTCAACAATAGCACCTTGTGCAACAACTACCTGAACACTCGGCGGACATCCACCACCTGAGCCAGCCTATAAGGCTGGGCAGCCTGATATGCTAATAGTAGTGAGTGCTGTCAGGAGGAGGATGCTGCGCCCGGCTCAGGATCTACCAGACGTAATGATTACTTGCCCTTCTGTCATCAGATGCCCTTGTATAATGACGCACTATCGAATTACTGCATGCGCTTCTATGATTAAGTATTCCGCTTCTATGTATTATTACATGAGGCGCTCAGAGATTGTGGACTTACAGTCTGTACTATCCCCAATGACAGGAATCTTCCTGATGTGACCGCGGAGGACTTCCAGAAAGTAGATCTGGAACAATATAAGTGGATTCACTGGGAGGTAAGAGATGAAGAAAAATGTATGTATCAGTCACCTTCATACATAGAGGAGTGTTGAGGCTGGAGGGGGCTGGTCATCATGGAGGACAGGCTGAAGAGGGCTGGTCATCATGGAGGGGGGCTGGTCATCATGGAGGACAGGCTGAAGAGGGCTGGTCATCATGGAGGACAGGCTGGAGGGGGGCTGGTCATCATGGAGGACAGGCTGAAGAGGGCTGGTCATCATGGAGTAAAGGCTGGAGGGTGCTGGTAATCATGGAGTAAAGGCTGGAGGGTGCTGGTCATCATGGAGTAAAGGCTGAAGAGGGCTGGTCATCATGGAGGACAGGCTGGAAGGGGCTGGTCATCATGGAGGACAGGCTGAAGAGGGCTGGTAATCATGGAGGACAGGCTAGAGGGGGGCTGGTCATCATGGAGGACAGGCTGAAGGGCGCTGGTAATCATGGAGGACAGGCTGAAGGGCGCTGGTAATCATGGAGTAAAGGCTGGAGGGGGGCTGCTCATCATGGAGGACAGGCAGAAGGGCGCTGATAATCATGGAGTAAAGGCTTAAGGGGGGCTGGTCATCATGGAGGACAGGCTGGAGGGGGCTGGTCATCATGGAGTAAAGGCTGGAAGGGGCTGGTCATCATGGAGGACAGGCTGAAGGGCGCTGGTAATCATGGAGTAAAGGCTTGAGGGGGGTGGTCATCATGGAGTAAAGGCTGGAGGGTGCTGGTCATCATGGAGGACAGGCTGGAGAGGGCTAATCATCATGGAGGATAGGCTGAAGGGCACTGGTAATCATGGAGTAAAGGCTTGAGGGAGGCTGGTCATCATGGAGTAAAGGCTTGAGGGGGGCTGGTCATCATGGAAGACAGGCTGAAGAGGGCTGGTCATCATGGAGTAAAGGCTGGAGGGGGCTGGTCATCATGGAAGACAGGCTGAAGAGGGCTGGTCATCATGGAGTAAAGGCTTGAGGGGGGCTGGTCATCATGGAAGACAGGCTGAAGAGGGCTAGTCGTCATGGAGTAAAGGCTTGAGGGGGGCTGGTCATCATGGAGGACAGGCTGGAGGGGGGCTGGTCATCATGGAGGACAGGCTGAAGGGTGCTGGTCATCATGGAGTAAAGGCTTGATTGGGGCTGGTCATCATGGAAGATAGGCTGAAGAGGGCTGGTCATCATGGAGTAAAGGCTTAATGGGGGCTGGTCATCATGGAGTAAAGGCTTGAGGGGGGCTGGTCATCATGGAGGACAGGCTGGAGGGTGCTGGTCATCATTGAGGACAGGCTGGAGGGAGCTGGTCATAGAGTAAAGGCTGGAGAGCACTGGGCATCATTGAGGACAGGCTGGAGGGAGCTGGTCATCATAGAGTAAAGGCTGGAGAGGGCTGGGCATCATTGAGGACAGGCTGGAGGGAGCTGGTCATCATAGAGTAAAGGCTGGTCATCATGAAGGACAAGCTGGAAGGGGCTGGTCATCATGGAGTAAAGGCTTGAGGGGGGCTGGTCATCATGGAAGACAGGCTGAAGAGGGCTGGTCGTCATGGAGTAAAGGCTTGAGGGGGGCTGGTCATGATGGAGGACAGGCTGGAGGGTGCTAATCATCATGGAGGACAGGCTGAAGGGCGCTGGTAATCATGGAGTAAAGGCTGGAGGGTGCTGGTCATCCTGGAGTAAAGGCTGGAGAGGGCTGGACATCATTGAGGACAGGCTGGAGGGTGCTGGTTATCATGGAGTAAAGGCTGGAGGGGGCTAATCATCATGGAGGACAGGCTGGAGGGTGCTGGTAATCATGGAGTACAGGCTGGAGGGTGTTGGTCATCATGGAGTAAAGGCTGGAAGGGGCTAATCATCATGGAGGACAGGCTGAAGGGTGCTGGTCATCATGGAGTAAAGGCTTGAGGGGGGCTGGTCATCATGGAAGATAGGCTGAAGAGGGCTGGTCATCATGGAGTAAAGGCTTGAGGGGGGCTGGTCATCATGGAGGACAGGCTGAAGGGTGCTGGTCATCATGGAGTAAAGGCTTGAGGGGGGCTGGTCATCATGGAAGATAGGCTGAAGAGGGCTGGTCATCATGGAGTAAAGGCTTAATGGGGGCTGGTCATCATGGAGGACAGGCTGAAGGGCGCTGGTAATCATGGAGTAAAGGGTTCAGGGGGGCTGGTCATCATGGAGTAAAGGCTTGAGGGGGGCTGGTCATCATGGAAGACAGGCTGAAGAGGGCTGGTCATCATGGAGTAAAGGCTGGAGGGGGCTGGTCATCATGGAAGACAGGCTGAAGAGGGCTGGTCATCATGGAGTAAAGGCTTGAGGGGAGCTGGTCATCATGGAAGACAGGCTGAAGAGGGCTAGTCGTCATGGAGTAAAGGCTTGAGGGGGGCTGGTCATCATGGAGGACAGGCTGGAGGGGGGCTGGTCATCATGGAGGACAGGCTGAAGGGTGCTGGTCATCATGGAGTAAAGGCTTGATTGGGGCTGGTCATCATGGAAGATAGGCTGAAGAGGGCTGGTCATCATGGAGTAAAGGCTTAATGGGGGCTGGTCATCATGGAGTAAAGGCTTGAGGGGGGCTGGTCATCATGGAGGACAGGCTGGAGGGTGCTGGTCATCATTGAGGACAGGCTGGAGGGAGCTGGTCATCATAGAGTAAAGGCTGGTCATCATGAAGGACAAGCTGGAAGGGGCTGGTCATCATGCAGTAAAGGCTCGAGGGGGCTGGTCATCATGGAGGACAGGCTGGAGGAGGCTGGTCATCATAGAGTAAAGGCTGGAGAGGGCTGGGCATCATTGAGGACAGGCTGGAGGGAGCTGGTCATCATAGAGTAAAGGCTGGTCATCATGAAGGACAAGCTGGAAGGGGCTGGTCATCATGCAGTAAAGGCTCGAGGGGGTTGGTCATCATGGAGGACAGGCTGGAGGAGGCTGGTCATCATAGAGGAAAGGCTGGAGGGCGCTGGTCATCAGAGAGTGACGTGAAGTGACTGGCAGCCAAACCTTGTGACCTTTGATCTTTCATTTTCCAGGGGCGAAATGCAGATGAGCAGATAAAGATGATCCATAGAGTAACCGCCTATAACCAGAGCCACCCCGCCGACCAGCGGATCACTGTCTCCGTAGAGATAGAGAAGGAGCGCGAAGAGTTGTACCAATTATTCCAATATGGCGATGTGGTAAGAGGGAGAGTGGTGACGACCCAGCAGTAAGCGTGGCCCCCATTAATTCCGGGCATGTTCATAGCTGATGGTCCTGTGTGCAAGAATGTGATCACCTCCATGGATCCGGCGGGTTCAGACACTCTCCGCTCTTTGTATAAATTGGTCGTATTGATGCCCCTGACTCATGGGTCCATCCAATACCTGCACACGCTTCCACCCAACCTGTAGTAGAACATTTTACTTATTTGGGGATAAATATCGAAAACAAATAATATTATTCTATAATATAATATAATATTCTAATAATATAACAATATTCTTTCTATTCCACTGTCGGTACCAGGTCGTATAAATCTAATTTATATGATACTAACATGTAGTTCTGCCTCACATCCCTCCCATCACTGACATCCCATCATTGGCATCCCATCACTGACATCCCACCCATCTTCACATCACGGACATCCCCTAATCCCCCCATCACTGACATTCCCCAATCCTCCCATCACTGACATCCTCCCATCCCATCCATCCTCCCATAACTGACATCCTCCATCCTTCCATCACTGACATCCTTCCATCACTGACATCCCACCCATCTTCCTATCACTGATATTCCCCAATACTCCCATCACTGACATCCCCCATCACTGACATCCCCCAATCCTCCCATAACTGTCATCCCAGCCATCACTAATATCAAACCCACCCTCCCTTTACTCACTGACATCCCCTCATCCTACCATCACTGACATCCCACCCATCCTCCCTTTTCTAACATCAGGTGGTCTTTATACAGTTGTGTTGTCTCCATTACATTGTGTGATCACCATACTGTTGTCTGATCTCCATACTATTGTGTGGTCTTCACACCTTTGTCTAGTGTCCATACAATTGTGTGGTCTTCATACTGTTGTCTGGTCTCCACACCTTTATGTGGTCTTCACACCATTGTCTGGTTTTCATACCCTTGTGTGGTCTTCACACCTTTGTCTAGTGTCCATACAATTGTGTGGTCTTCATACTGTTGTCTGGTCTCCACACCTTTATGTGGTCTTCACACCATTGTCTGGTTTTCATACCCTTGTGTGGTCTTCACATCTTTGTCTAGTGTCCATACAATTGTGTGGTCTTCATACTGTTGTCTGGTCTCCACACCTTTATGTGGTCTTCACACCATTGTCTGGTTTTCATACCCTTGTGTGGTCTTCACACCTTTGTCTAGTGTCCATACAATTGTGTGGTCTTCATACTGTTGTCTGGTCTCCACACCTTTATGTGGTCTTCACACCATTGTCTGGTTTTCATACCCTTGTGTGGTCTTCACACCTTTGTCTAGTGTCCATACAATTGTGTGGTATTCATACTGTTGTGTGGTCTTCATACTGTTGTCTGGTCTCCACACCTTTATGTCGTCTCCACACCTTTATGTGGTCTCCACACCTTTATGTGGTCTCCACACCTTTATGTGGTCTTCACACCATTGTCTGGTTTTCATACCCTTGTGTGGTCTTTTTATGTGATGATATCTGTTTTCTTCAGGTGTTTGTCAGTAAAGATGTTGCCAGACATTTTGGGTTTACCTCATCATCTGAGGCTGTGGTAGGATTCTATCCACGGGTGAAGAATGGGTGAGCCGCCATTTGTAACCTCTATGACTTCACGTAATTAAGAAGCTCTTGTGTCTATTGTTCTTATGGTCGTATCGGTGTATCCATGTGTCGACAGGCATTTAGATTCCAGATGCCTCATGGTCTGATCTGCCGATCTCCTCCTTTTTCTAAGTTGTTAGTTCTAATATATAAGTACTCTGTCATGTAATGTGGCAATGATGACATTTTCCGGTGTCATTGCCTCTATGGCAGCTTATTTCTGGTCAGACACATGATATAGACATGTTTGCCCAGATATTTCATAGCTTTTCTTCCTGGGAACCAGAATTGACTGTGGGGAAGCATTGACATTATAAGGTGGATGGACCCTCTCATGAACCCCACCCATCTCTGTGATCTTGATTTCTGCAGGGCATTTCTGGTCTGTGCTTGGGCTGAACAAGGAGCTGACGCTTTGGGACCAGATGGACGTGTCCTCCATTCTCCTTCCTTTCCCCCAGAGACAATTGTAGACACCCTTGGCGCTGGAGACACCTTCAATGCTTCTGTAATCTATGCCCTATCTAGAGGTATGCCTCCTTCACTCCTTACACGTGGCCATGTTGTGCGTGTCGTTCGTATATTACACAGTTACCATGAAACGTCCCTATGCATCAAAAAAATCACAAAACGGAAAATCAGAGTAAAAGCCGAATTTAGGGCTGAGATGGTGCTGGGTGCACAGTCACATCGCGGGGTCAGCACTTTGTGTGGTATGGGGGTCAGCAATGTCCATGTTTAACATGATCTGTACTCAATGAACGACCAGCAACGTCCACATGTGAATATCATCGAGCTCTCCTTCTTCTCAGGTCAGTCTATGCAAGAGGCCATCACGTTTGGTTGTCGTATAGCCGGGAAGAAGTGTGGAATACAGGGCTACGATGGCATCGTCTCCTGAGACCTCGTTTCTTCATTTCGACAAGGAC